>NC_060172.1:22264143-22269868 GCF_021292245.1 Micropterus dolomieu | reverse complement strand
GGAGCCTCAGCGGGGCCAGTGCTGCATCCATACACTTGGTGAATGTGCGAGGGGAAAGTGCCAGGCCGAATGGAAGAACCCAATACTGGTAAGCCACACCCCCGAATGCGAACCTCAGGAACTTCCTGTGAGAAGGACGGATGGAGACGTGGAAATAGGCGTCCTTTAGATCTATCGTGACGAACCAATCCTCGGATTGGATGTGCGTCACGATGGTGGGGATGGTGAGCATCTTGAACCTGAATCTCCTCAGAGACCGGTTTAGAAATCCGTCCCGAAATCCTCCGACAGATCATGCTGTGAACCCCATGAGTGAAGCCGCCGGGCCGGCGGGCCGCCAGGCCGCATCAGCGGCCGCACCACAGGGAGAACACCTCCGGCCATCCTCGGAAAAGAGAGCCATGCGGGACCTCAGTACCCGCATGGAAAGGGCTTCGCAAGAAAAAAGCTAATGATGAGTGTGTACAGGTGTGCTTTATACTCCTCCGGTTATTCCGTCACCTTACCGTTCTAGCAACAAACCAATAGGATTGGAGTGATTTCATTAACATTCAGACCTGCTATGCCTAGAGGCGTTCCCATAGTGTCATAACCGACGCAGTTCGAGTTCCCTCGAAGGGGAACTGGGTGTTGAGTTTGCACGCATGCACTGCAAATAATTTATCGCTGAGAAGAAGCTTTTCTGACGAAAGAGTAGAGCTGAAGCAATTAGTCAACAAATTGAAAAGACAATTGATTGAAATTAATCTGCAACTATTCAGATAATATATATAATATTAAGTAGTTTTAAAAGCAAAATGCCCCAAAAGTCACTTGTTTCATCTTCTCAATTGTGAATATGTGCTGGTTTATGTAATCTTCCATGCCTGGTTTTGGTTTTGGACTGTCAGTCAAAATAAGCAATTTGATGTTGAACAATGAGAAAAAAAGCATTTGATAATATTTTCGGACATTTTATAGGCCAAACAATGATTCACTTAATTGAAATAAATTAGTAGGATTAGCTGGTGTAAAAAAGTTTCATGTTCTTTATTTACCAATTCGCAAAGTGATCTGATCCAGTACACTGAGGTACGGGAGGTAGATGTTGCTGGGTCCAGGAGGAGAGAAACATAGTTTTCCATCATCAAACACTACACTCTCACCATAAACACACAGCTGACAGAGAGGGAGAAAAGAGCACTATTGTTAATGATTTAAATTTCGCCTTCAATTTGAATTCCGATTGGTACCAGTAGGTATATGTAGGTGTGTATGGATATGTTTGTGTTTGTGTACCTGTTGTTTCAGTAATTTCTGTGTCAATTTCAAAAGTGTGGTGCTCTGCACTCCTCTCAGGTCACTGAGCAACAAAGTGGCCTGAGCCAGAGTCACACTGGACCTTGGAGGCATGCATGTTCGCTGTGACAGCAGGCTCACAGCTTCCTGTGCAGCATGAATACATAAAAAGCAAATATCAGCACAGAGATTATTTAACATCAGTACACTTATAACCGATAAATGATATTAGTGAAGTTATTGGTCATAATACAACTTTATTGTGTGAGACCCACCCCTCGACCCTGTAACCCTGTAGGCAGGATAAGCAGTTGAAGATGGATGGAAGGATGGATGGATGTGAGAGACCCATATCCACCACCTATAGGGCCTGTGTCCACCAAAGCGATTTTTGCCGCTGAAAACGCCACCTGCTGTTCTGAAAACGCCTAGCTGGGAGCGCTAAGGTGCGTTTTGGAGGCGCAGTGTTTTCTTTTTTGCTATGATAGATAATTTCCGTGGAGGTGATGTGCTGCAAGTACAGCTGCAAAAACGCCAGCAGAGTGACGAGGCGCTGGTCGTATTTTCTGCGCTGGGGGGCTTAGCGCTGAGCGTTTTTTTCCGGTCTCCGAGAGTTGAAAAATGTTCAACTTTGGGGAAAACGCTGCGCTCGTCAATGTCACTTTTTACCCAGCCGTCCAATCACAGTGCAGGAGGGGCGGGACAAACGCCACACCGAGCACATCCGATCTTGAACGAAACGATGTGCCTACTCGCCGAAGTGTTTCCTCGCCCGCAAAATCTCATGAATCCACGTATTCACGTCTGTGCTCATGTTTCAGCCTTCTCTTCATGCAGAGCAAAGGCCAGGGCAAGTAGGCCTATATTCTTTGTGGTGACATTACATTCACTAAAATTAAGTAGCCTACCCTACTTGCAGCTATCACCTACACGGACATTGCGTATCATAGCAACCACAGCGTCTCGAAAAAAAACACTGCACCTTCAAAACGCACCCTAGCGATCCCAGCTAGGCGTAAAAACGCTTTGGTGGACACGGGCCCTGAGACTGATTAAATGGTATTCTCCTCTGAGGACTAAAACATGAGTTATATAATAAATCCTGTGTTCACATCAGAAGATTCTAGATTGAACTCCTGGCTAGCTCACTGTGACCTTTAGCTTGTAAATCACTCAATCTTCAACTTTAAAAAACAACCCACAAAAATGAAAGAGCTATAACTGGCTTCAATACTCAACAAGTGGTAAAAAAGTATACTAATATATGAAATTATAATGAATGTAGTATTTAATATATTACTGTTATACTAACAGTAAACTATTAACTAAACATTATACTCTTTATTTAAGACGATCATGTACAGTTCCGCTTCCAGGTTGTGGATAGGGACTATATTATACTATATTAGAGAGATGTACATTGAACCTGTGCCAGTGTGCCAATATTTGCTGCTTTTAGCCACCTCCTCTGAAGAGCAACATGCTCCCCTTGTTCTGTTTTACTTGTTAGTGTTACAAATATTGTTTGTTGTTTAACTTTGTCCAAGCTGAGAAATACACATTTCTATATGTCAAATATTTCGTGCAAACTTTGATAATTAAGCAAGTAGACTCATAGTACCATTTGTTCCATTATAATCGCAATTGCAAATGGCAATAATGTCCGCAATAATTGCAATATGAATTTTTCTCCAAATCGTGCAGATCTACTCTATATACTGTCTATCAAAGTATATTTACATGTGAATGGAGCCTAATTATACACAATTGGACCATCAACATGTGGTTAAAGATGTCTGAGCCCTTCACATCACTCCCTCACAGAAATAAAGAGCCTAATGTTGTATTTAGTGTTACTTGCTCATCATATTTCTTTGAATGACAAAATTTGTCCATAAGGACATAAAAAGCAGTGTCTGTTGTCACACATCATTCAGGAGACAACTAGCAGAATATTTGCTATTCAGAGGTGAAACTATCCTCTCACAACAAGAAGGGACTCAGCCTTTCAAGTGGCTGTGATCGTATTGTGGTTTTTACTCCTCTCTGGTTAGTAGTCACGCTTGACTGTCTTTTGTTGTATGCTTGACAGTTAGAGCTCAAAATATGTTAGAACAACAATACGGTTTTCGATCATTGGATCGACGTTCTCCAGATTTGTCACAATTACAGATCAGGAGGTTTCTCATATAACTGCTGGTCAATTTGACTCGCTTCTAGTGAAATTTAAATATTCCATTTGTTAAAAAAGTCTCAATGGTAAATCTAAGCATTCATATAGCTCTTTTATTCTTAGAGCTTTATAATTTGCCACTCATTCAGCAATCCAAACACCAACCATTACAGTTCAAGTACAAGATCAAACCACCAATCCTGACAATCCGCTCTACCTCCTGGGCTATAGCAGCCTTTGATGCAAACAGCAAGGATGCTGTCATATCTGTCCAATGACAACATGAACACAAGTTCAGTAGACCAAGAAAGGTTTTACCGACTTGGTTTTCATGGTTTTGTTTTTTCCCTCTTTCTCTATCTCTCCCTCTGTATTTTGTAAAATTTACGTTGAAAAAAACACAAAAAAACTGACTAAACAAAGGTGTCTGTGTGTGTGTTGGTACCTGAATCATTGCCATGCTGTCATCAGTCTTGCCTCGTTGTGCTTCCAATTTCGCACATTCGACCATTAAAAGGGCTTGAATATCGACGTCTCCCCATAGCGCACATTCATCAAGACCCTCCTGTAACATCCGAGCTAACTCCTCATTAATGTTCTTACCTTAAAAAGACAAATTCCCCCATACACACATTTATATGTACACACACACACACACACACACACACACACAGATTCAATATCTAATATTCATCATTCATCATCACAAATCTATTATTCATTGGTAAACAAACTGAAGGTGCTGAAAATACTCTACCTTTTCTGGGCACAATATACGAAGCCTTGTTATGAGAAACAATATAAAGGGGCAAGGTAAATTACCGTAAAACTTGATTAATAGCCTGGGCTTTTATTTGCTAAAATCGGAATTGACCCTACCTATATTTGGGACAGGCGTCCTCTTGCACAAAACTGAAATAGGCTACTATAAAGAATGTATTTATTTCAAACACAATATTATTTGTATAAAAATTATCCAATAATACGAAATACACGTCATTCATTTGATCTAGCTCCGACAGACAGCTTACGCGCTTTTATTTTGAAGGATGCAGGATGAGAGAAGTGTGGCAGAAGTTAGCAGACAGAGAGCGATGGACTTCACATGACAGGATTCATAACTTGGATTCATTTTTATGAAAAGCTGTTCTGATTCTTTTGATCGGTGGACCCTTACAGACTAAAGGAAGATAAATAATCAAGAAACGGACACATCAGGACTTAACGAGCGCTTCAAAGGTAACAGAATTCGGCAACTTTCTCTTTCTTTTAATCTCTTGTACCATGCCGGTTACGCCGGTAAATGTGTAACAATTAGACTTTGGGGTTTATTGTTTCTGTTAAATGAATCTAACGATGTGTAGCATGTCCATACTGACATATTGATCGTATGTTTAAACATTAATATTTGTATTAACAATCTAAGCAGCTTAGAAGCAGCTAAAGCGGGTGACCCCACAGGGTTTAAGAGGTTTAACACAACCAAAGAAGTTACATAAAAACCAGACCACGTGTTTAATGAAGACCTGCGTTTATTTGTCCCACACCAGGCCAGTAAACGGGTAGGCGGCTATTTGGGCTATTAATTGAAGTTTTACGGTAGTCCTCTATGTGGGAAGATCTACTCAGTTTTTGCAGTCCTTGTAGTATTAGACAGTATGTTTTTGCCACTTAGAAAAAAAGAAAGAGCAGCACAACAGATGAACAGACCTGGGAAAAGGGCAGCAGCGGCAGGGACGTGTGCAGCCAGGCTGCGGACCAGAGCCAGGCGGCAATGCAGCCACAGAGAAACTTCAATTCTCTCACTGGCCTCAACCGCTCTGGGACAGTCTCCATGCAGGGGGTTTGACACACTGCAACCTTTAGTACCCTATAGACAGGATATAACACATATAAAGACATGCATACACACAAAAAACAGTAGCGTAAGTCATCCTAAGCCATCGTGAATAAATAACCCTTACCCTTAAGGAAGGGGGGGTCAGTGCGCATGTGTAGTGAATGTGTGTGTGGTCAGACAGAAAGACATCAGCTGTGCTGGTGTTGTGCTGTTGTCATTTATCACCTTTGATGAACCACACAAAGAATATTATATAGTTTTTAAATTGTTACTTGAAATAGACCCGCGAGGAACCATGACATGCACATGCAAACTCCGCACAAGACCAATGAATGGCAGGCCAGCAGAGAGAAAAGGCCTCTGTTTATCTGTAAATGTACAGCGTTTAGTTACAGAAGTGAGATTGCAGCTCTGCAGCTTCGCAAGATAACCCC
>NC_060172.1:22198803-22264123 GCF_021292245.1 Micropterus dolomieu | reverse complement strand
CCCCCCCCCCCCCACACACACACACACATATATATGATTCGACTAACAGTCGACTTTAGGTAACACTTGACAATTCTTATTTGACTATGTAAATCCTTAGTCGGGGACAGCCCTAATGTCTTTTTTTCTTAGGCTTCTTTGTTTTCTGGAAATTCCATTTTGGTGTGATTGAATCGTACCGAATCATGATGAATCACATCGTTTAAAACTCATTGACCCCGAGGTACTTGAACTCCTTCACTTGGGATAAGGACTAATTTGAATTTCGAACAGGGGAACCACCACCCCGGTTTGCCACTCCATGGGCACTGTCCCAGACTTCCACGCAATGTTGAAAAGGTGTGTCATTCAAGACATCCCCTCCACATCCAAAGCTTTCAACATTTCTGGACAGATCTCATCAACTCCAGGGCTTTGCCACTCTTGACTGGTTTGACAACCTCAGTGACTTTCTCCAGGGAAATTGACAATGATCCCCATTTATTCTCCTGCTTTACCTCTACCATAGAGGTTATGTTAGTTTGATTTAGGAGTTCCTTAAAGTGTTCCTTCCATCGCCTAGTTATCTCCGCAGTGAAGTCAACAGTGTCCAATCCTTACTACCACCCCACTCCCCGAAAGGTGCAGAAGTTGCGGACAGAATCGCAGAATTTGACAATAAAAATGGAATCAAAATGTAGGCTTCAACATGGAATATCATGGAATCTGTCAAATGTGGAAGCATTTTATAAAAATAGGGATGTTCCCTAGCATTATAAGTAGGGCTGGGTGATATGGACCAAAAAGTCATATCCCAGTACTGTTAGGCAGAACTCCTGTATAAAATATATATCGGTATTGTCTGCTAACTTGGCTGTGTGTGAGTGTGTGAGTGTGTGGGTGTGTGGGTGTGTGTGTGTGTGTGAGTGTGTGGGGGGGGTCAGTTTTAGGGGAATGTTTTTACTGTTGGTAGGAACTTAGCTTGTTTGTTATTTCACCGTTTTAATTATACATCATTCTCCACCTTATTTAAATGTCACTCACTTATTGAATCTGCCTCCTTCAGTTCTCTTCACACTCACAGACCTAATGTACCTCTCTCTCTCCCAGGTAACTTTCTCCATCAGTAGTAGGCTACGTTGTATAAAGTCAAAAAAAAAAAACTTGTCTTCTGGACTTTTTCTCCTGCCATTCTGTTCACAGCAGCAGCTGCACCGCATGTTAGCAAAACCAACGTGGTAGCTAACAAATTGCATCTGCACTATTGTGTTCACTGTCGCTTTACCTGGTCTGTGCTTCTAAAATATCCACCTCTAGTGTTATTCATCCACCTAATGATTACACACTCTTTATGATGGAAAAATGTGCTGAAATTGTAATTCAGAAAAATTACAATTAAAATCACAGAATTAGAATTAAAACAGAATTCTTAGGGCCCTATCCACGGTCTTGTTGCCCAATTTCTAAATGTAGCAGTGACGAGCCTAAACCAGCAAAAATTTGTGTGCCAGTTTATGACACCATGTATACGTAACATGTCTGCTCCGCAACACTAGTAGTATCGAAGGGTGCCCCCCCCCCAAAAAAAAACAAATCCCAGGGGAAACACTGGCTTGGATGGTTCCCTGTTTCCCTGAATGCAGCCTTTCTGGTGGCTCTCCACCTCGTGCAAAAGTTCCGGCTCCTTCCCCCACAAAGAGGTGATGTTCCACATTCCCAGGGTCAATGTGGTGTTCCACCGTTCTCTTTCAGACAGAGTGGTTTACAGTCCATCTCAGGATGGTGTCCCCTTTACGTTACTCTCCGTTCTTCAACCACAAAGAGGAATTATTTTACTTGCGGAGAAGGAAAGTTTATGACCACTGTCCACATGTCAGATGTTCTTCTTGGACACAAAGAATGTTGGATGTGTGGACATATTGCCAGGGGTGGATCAGACATACAAAAAGATTATATGTGAGGTGTATTGCAATAGAGGGCAAAAAGTGTGATGTGGATGATGCAGAAGGCACCGGTGACCAGTAATGTTGTATTTGTAAATCTGTAGCTGTCCTATTAGTATGTATAGTGAATATGCATAGTTTTGAATTGCATTAATGGAATTTCTTTTTATGTTTCATTTTCTACACTTGGAATAACTAATGAAAAAATATCAAAATATTAAAGCATTCTAATTACTTTCTGTGACAAACTGTAAGGTAACACAATCCATGCAATAAAGAAGTGTTGTTGTAATGGAATCTGTGTGTTAAATAAATGAAAGTTACTTCAAAGACAATAGTGATACATATTGAATGCAACCTGTTGTTAGTGCTTTTAGCTCACTGTGTAATGAGAAACAAAGTGTTACTGTTTTGGTACAAGAGTTGATCCTGAGATGTGTATGAAGTGCTTTATTTCCATTACTACATTCTGGATATAAGGTTACCTGTTGTGCTGAGCTGCATGTTAGTACAGAGTACTGCCTGAACAATGTTTTAAAAGTGATCTGAGTTTAGAGTAATGTGTGTTACCAATTACAACATTTTAGCTGCAAACACACTCAGAGGTAAAACTTCTTTGTTGTTGTTGTCAGCAGTTTCATTGCAGGTGGTTCTGTTGGTTTGTAATGATGTTATTTTCTGTAATGTTTACAACACAGTACACAGATATATGCTTGAGTTTTGTTCAAAAATCAATCAACCAATTTATATAAAAATGATACCTGTTCACTTCCAGTCTTGGGATGTGGCTCAGACACAGGTTTCTGAGAGTCACGTATGGATCCTCTCATGATTACAGGAGACGTCTGCAGCAGCATCAAAGATGAAACTGCCATCTCAGAACTGAAGATATCAAAATGATCAGGATAGTAGGATGAAACATATTAGGATAGGAAATAAAACATAAGCCTGTAAATTCACACACAGTATACATGCTTAAGGCTGACGTACCTAAGTGCGGCATATCCTTGCTGCAGGTATAGGTTGGCCTTTAGAAGATTGATCTCAATTGCCAGTTCCAGGTTCTCCATTTCGCTACAGGACAGAGACGTGAACCGCTGCAAGTGCAACAAGGAGGAGGCTACTTCTAACAAAAGGAACTACAGCAGAGGAGATGTCAGATGTGGGTAAGTTAGGAAAAAAAAAATTCAAGCAGAAATTACACTAAGTGGCAACTCCCTGAAGTAAAGATCTATTGAAAAATCCCCAAGAAGTCTCACCTTAATTCTTTCTGAAGTAAGATTCTCTGTATTAAGAGTCAGCACTTTTGGTTCTTCCTTCTTTACATTGGAGCCCTCAGTGCCTAGTGCGTCCTGTTCATGGTGTTTTGATTTCACTGAACAACTTGTTATGCTGACACAAGCTTCTCCTTCAACAAAATCTGAAAGACATACCCACTTTGTGCATAAAAAGCAGTTTGATCCGCAGTGACTCTTTCAGAATGAAATCAAATGAGTTGTATTTAAAGTGAATGTGAACATGTAATATATAATATTATGGAATTGGATTAGTATTACAGGCCAGTGTAAGTGCAGATGCATCAGTCGCACACGGCTATGTGAGATTGAATCTCACAAAGTCGTATGCGACTTAGAGGTACTCATATCCAAAATTTGTAAAATGACATTCTACTTTGTTTTTGGTCTTTGACCCACTAAATAACAAATCCTGAAGATAAATTGGTTCTAAGGCATGTTTATCTCATATAGACACACAGACCTATTTAAAGGTGGATATCTGGAATAATTGTGAACACAAAAAGGGCATGGTGCTATGTAAATTAAATGTAAGTCATTTAAATAGTAACACATTTCACATGATCCAAACAATACACCCGTCATAAACATAGGTCGCTTACAGACCTGGCACAGGAGGGCTATGTACAGTGTTACTGAGTGCAAGGACTAGTTGAACACGAGCAAGGTTGATTCGGAGGCACAATGTTGATCCATACAGCGTGCAGACCTCTGGAGCAAAGTCACAGTTCACAAGTTCTTCCAAAGCCTAACCACAAACAAAATATACATATATTACATTTAGTAAGAAAGTTTAGTGACAAGCTTTTTGGAAAATGTGTTAATTTGTCGAATAGTAGCTGAAACAGCAGCACATAGACAGGTCAGCTGGAAGGGTAAGTATTTGTGTGTATAAGTGTGTGTATATTTTTGTCAGTGAATTCATATGAGTGTTTGGCTGATTTGAATAGATGTTTTTAAATGTCTCAGAAAGGCTGATGGGTTAAAGATATTAGGTAAAAGCAAAGAAAACTGCACAAGCACCATACAAGCTCTGGTAGTATGGTTAGTCCTTTAATGATTTCTTATATAATTACACTGATGAAATGCCCCCAGAAATTGTTAAGAAAGTTGAAGAAATCCTACATAGAAAGTACCTCTGCATTGTCCAGGAGAGACTTGTTGCTGTAGAATGTCTTCACAGGCTGCACAATAAGCACATTTTATGATATTTATTCAAATGTTGACATGTACTGTATGAACAATACTTTCAATACTGAGCAGACAGTCCGTCTGCCACTAATATTTAAATTAGATCAGAAGGAACCAGTCCATAGATCTCTCCAAGAGGGTGGTAGGCAAACAGCCCATGTGTTCACATATTCCATTAAAATTCAGATTTACAGTATAATAAACACAAGGTTAAAATTCTAACTAGAAGTCTACATAGAATATGTCAACAATAGCGACCTTTTAACATTATCAGTTTAAACAAGCTAAGCGAGAAAAAGGCAAAGAGAGAACGTATGTGTGTGTTCATACTTGAAGACTGTCTTTGGCGATGAAGTGTCCATAAGGCAGAAGGACCCCTTTTCCCTGTGTGAGCTGAACAGATTCCTTTACAGCTTCAGTGAACAGACACAGTTCAGTAAGGGCACGTACCTGCAGAAAACACCCACCCAGATGAAAAATTCCACTAGAACCATGAATGGAAAAACATTGACATGTATGTATAGAAGAGAACAAGACAACACAAATGCTGACCTTAAGTATTTTGCCCTCAACAGCGCGTTGCAAATCTCTGCACCTGGTTCCCACAATATGTAGGTAAAGGGCTAGTATGGGCAGTAGCTAAAATTACAAACGTGAGTTAACACTGAGTTAATTATTTATCTTGAGTAATGCAGTTCAAAATGAGGATAGACAAGCAGCGTTTGTGTGTGTACCGTGATGTGGTAGCCTGTGGTGAAAAGCCAGTGGCAGATAAAGTTAAGGCAGGTTACAATGGTGCCAAGGTGAACCCTGTGGGGTTCAGAGAAAAGGTCGACTCCAGGGAGCAGTTCATCTCCGATGCTGTGAAAGGCGTACTGGAGGTCGGCCTGGGGCTGACCCGGGGAGCAACACAGCACACACTACGGAAGTGGGTCACACACAAGCATGTCAGAAAGAAAGCACACAAACCCACAATAAAACAAGTGTACAGTCATAAGAGCAAAAAACTCTTCTGTCATCATTTCCTCCATAGTGCTTTCAGCAGCAAGTAAAAACCATGCTTATGATGAGAGAGATTAACATCCCCTGGAAGTATTACCTTAAAGAGATGAGCAGACAGGAGACAGCAATTGGTCCGCTGGGTGATATCAGAAGTTAAGATATATCTGTAGATCAAAACACATCCCTCAGGAGCAGGTAGGTTTTAAATGCATATGCTCATAACACATGAACAAGCACATCAAATTAATGACAAACCTCACAGAAACCTACTGTGCAATCTTAGCAGTGAGCTCTGCAGCCTGTAGACATCCCCAAATGCCAGCCTGTTTCAGAGTTTGTTGCAGGGAGCCACCCCCAAAGGACACGCCATCCCATTTGTCTAAAGTGCCTGAGCTCTGTAAGGCACAATCTACAGCTGTACTCCAGTACGAGTGTGCTGCCCTGGAGATAAAACAGAGTCAGGAATGAAATTATTAAAGAATGTAAGGAAAATCCTTAAAAGCTCAACTTACAGAGGGTTGCTGTATAATTACAGGTAAATGGATATAAATAAAAGTCTGTAGGCTTGCATTAACACGCACACACATACACACTTAGCCAATAGATACTAACCGTGTGTTTTCATTGTAGAACTGTAGGTTTCCCATTTCATGCAGTGCCAGAACTCTGAGGGAGTCATGACCGTTGGCCTGAAGATACTCTGAAGAAAGGTTGGGCGGAGATGGGAAGGGAAGTAAGACATTTATGACAGGCTGACACATACTTCATCCAGATATTCTGTGCAATTATCTTGTCATTTAGTCTTTCTATAACACATTTCACTCAGTGTCCCACCTATTGACCACTTCACAATACTTGCCGCGTTTATATAAAGTGTGCTACAGAAGTATTTCTGTGCATTTTAAGTATATTGTGTTCTTACTAATGGAGGTGGAGTACGCAGCTGTGACAGTTGGCATGTGGTCAGGACTGACAGGGAGGCTGTAAAGAGCATTTGGATTACTGTAGTCCTCCTCTGTCAGGTCGCAAGGTTGGATGTTTGGATTGGGCATAACGATGGGACTGAAATCAACCCGGCTTGCGCAGTGGCTGAGATTTCTGCTCTGACAGGGTTGCAACTGTGCTGCAAAGCCTGGAGAGAGAGACACGAGCAGTGCAAACAGTGAGAGTTTCAAACAGTTGTATTCTGAGTGAGTACGTGTGTGTGTCCACTCAATCGGCACTCAACTCACAGGGCTGCGTGTATGCCAGAAGCAGCTGCAGCAATGAGCGACTATGCTGGAAGACCTGAAGAGAATATGGTCTTCTCTCAAGAGCTTGACGGTAACAGCTCAGTGTGTCTTCTACATCCAGAGGAACGCACACAAGGGACATGGATTGCTGTATTTCCGCACCTTAGACACAGAACATACATGAAAGAAACATTATATATGTAAACACAACCTGTCAAAACATGTTGTGAGATTGAAATATTTTGACATGAGGCTGGCTACAAACCTTTAAGATCAACTACGTCTCCAGGAGTGGAGTTTGTGAGTGCTGTTTTTCTACGAATGTGTGGTTGCTGTGCAGGGTAAGGCGTCCACCCACTGAGCAGCTGGAAGCCTGCATAGCTCCTGTAAGTTACCTGAAATATAGAAAAGAGAAGCACCACATATATACACATACAGTACAATATATACTGTACAATGCATAAGTGTACGCAAAACAGATTCAACAGGACAGAAAACACATGATTCTGTGATGCTGAATGATAACTGTACAACCTCTCAAGACATTATCATCAGATTTCATACTTTTCATTTCATTAATTTGTTATATGGCATCATAAACAAAAGCCGAAAAATAAAACGAAGAAAAGCCTGAAAACAATTTTTCTTGAAAATAAACACATACGCCACAGTGTTTCTGTAAAACTGGTTTTTGGCTTGGTTTTTCTCGTTACACTTTGATTACAATGCTTGAACATGTTTCTGTGTGTTGGTATGTGCTACCTGCTTGCCAGTGGCCTTCTGTGTCTTGACATGGTGTGGTTGTGGAACTGCAGGTCCTCCAAAATAACTAACCCTTTCAAGCAGCCTCCTCTGAGCATGGACTAGTAGAGGAGTTACGATCAAGGCATAACGTTCCCTGCAATAGACATATAGATGCAGGCGCATGCATACACACACACACACACATTCCTGTTACTGAACAAAAATATGGCAATGTTAAAAAAGAGCAGTGCTTTGTGTAAATGTATCTTATGCACCGTGTGTATGAGTTGAAAACTAAGGCAAAGTGAGCTAGGCTTTCCCATTTGCCACTGTCATGGAGACGCTCCAGAGTGTGCAACACCAAGGTGCGGACGAAACGCAGGTCCACCTGAGTGCTGTCATCTAGTGGGGCTGAGAAGTGGAGACTGGATTCAAGCTCCTCCTCAGTCAAGTCGCTGTCATACAAACTCCACAGCTAGTTTGGACAAAGATAAAGATGAAAGTCACAAACAGGACCGTGCCATCCTCCCTTTGTAGCTGTAAATGTGTTTTTGTTCAGGTGACAAGATGCACCTGTGTGCACCTCCGTGCTGTAGTGACCATAACAATCATTGGCAGCCTATGGACAAGCTTTGCAATATATATATATTTTTTTTAATAATATATTAGGAAGGAATAATTATGTGTATGATGTTTAAACAAGCAGTTAAGTGTGTGTATATGGCTGTAAGCAACACTTACTCCTAGTCTGTTCAGCATGTCCATGATTAGGTCGGCAGCCAGCACCAGTAGCGGGGTGAAGGTGGTGTGCAGCTGGTCTGCTGTGATGGGAGAGGGAGGTTCAAGCTGAGCAGCTCTCTGTACTAGGATAGAGATTCTGCAGCTTTGCTCCCACACAGTCTGACACACACATAGCAGAGTGGTCCAGTGGCTTCCACGATGGGCCAACACCTGGAAAATATTAATTTTAACAGATACATGAAATACTTTTTTATTATTATAATTATAATTATTAGTAATATCAATAGCACATACAGATAAAATGTAAAAATGTATATGACAAAAAAGTTAACAATGCCTGGATTTACACTGTATGGTCACATGTAATGTCAGCAGTTCTATACTTGTGTGGGAGTGAAAGCCCATGTATGTGTATACAATACCATGGCCCTTTGGAGATGTAAAGCAGCTTTATTAAGTGAGTCAAGCAGCAAGACATCAGTACGTCTATGCATCTTTATTTCTGGTTCCACAGTTTGAGAGGAGTCCTCTCCCTCCTCACAACTCTCCTCTGTGACAGAGTCATCAACTCTGACTGCTGGAAGAAAAGGTTGAAACAAGTGAGGAAACATAGACCAGGTGATATTTTTTCCTTTTAATTCTTCAGTGTGGCATTTTTCTCACCCTCCTTTTCGCTCCTGTCTTTGTGTGCAGCCACGTAATCCCTAAGACGGGAGTGAGGGAAGTCTCTCTTTGAGAGAATCTTATATTCAGAAGACTGCTGTTGCTGTGAGTTCCTCCGCAATAGGACACCAGAGTAGGCCAGAGAGAAACACAAGGGATCTAATTGGCTGTACCTGAAACACAGCACATACAGCTCATAATATTATAGGAATACACTCATGAATATACAGTCATTCAAATCAATAATGACTACACATACTACTATGTCTGACCTCAGATATCAAAAGCAACATTAAATATCTCAAAAAACACAGAAAAGTAAAGTAGCTGGTGTTCTGTTAGTGAACCTGTGCTGCAGGGTTCCTCCATGCAGCTGGTCTAGGTCCTGGTAAAGGAGTGCTAAATGGGCTTGAGCCAAGCTGTAGTTAAGGTGAGACTTCCACACCCTCTCCTCACAGCACATTTTCCTCAGCTGAGACTGCTTCTTGTGGCGTTGCACCATAGATGACATTAAGGTTAGCAGGTTCTCCACAACCTGCATATCCCTACACATACATATAGAAGTAAATAGAAGTCCCAACGCACATTTAGTTATTGTGAAATCACACATATAATTACACAAAAACACAGACATCACCAACACACAGATGAACACACACAGAGATATGTACCTGTTAGTTCTCACTCTCTGAAGCATGCTGTGTGGCTTTTTCTGCTTTAGTTTCTTTCTTGTATCATCGTGAGAAGCTGCATTCTTGTTCTGATTCAAAAAGCAGAACATGGTATTTATATTTGTATTTTATTTTAAGACAAAATTTTAAAATATTATTTCAGCAAAATCCTAGTCATTTATCATTAAAAAGTACATTACAAAGACACATCAGGATATTTTATGTCCTTCTATACATGTATGTGTGTGTATTTTTGTGCATAATTTGTATTTTCACCTGGAGTGGTTCATTTCCTTTTGGAGCCTGACCAATACTTCTTCTTTTACTCTGACTGTTTCCCTCAAGACATTTTGTGGACAGTCCCATCACCTCGTCACGTCTGACAAAGAGAGAACCACTCACATGCTGTAGTCTTTACCAGCGTAGGCAAAACCGCTACCATCAATAATACATTGCAGTATGCTGTATAAGTAAGTGGACAGTAATCTGTTGTTTGACATTTTGAATAAAACAGTATACATTCCTAAAGGCACACCTGGAAAGAAATTCAAATGTGCATTGCCCCCACTTTAACACAAGGTCTGGGTGGCCTTCTTCCATGGTTCTCTGGAGAAGTAGTGCTGCAAACTCAATAAAATATGCCTTGCGTCTGTGCTTCATCACTAGAACACATACACAAAAACACAGGAGCGAATGAACAAGAATACTTATTCATTTATTCAAAAGTATGTGTGTGCTACTTACCATCACGATAGGCATCCTTTAATGTGCTTTTGGAGATCAGCTCATATAATATGGTGGGATCTTCACAGCCAGTCAGCGGGCGTGAAATCTCTACTGAAAAAAAGACAGTTGTATACTATGTGGAGCTTAGGAAAAAATACTATTTGGAGCTATGTGTAACTGTGATATGATCTATTATGCTTGACATAGTGTAGAAAATTGTTCACAAAACAAATAAGATCCTTAAACGTAAATGAAAATGTAATGAAAAACTTGAATCTGTCTTACTAAAGAGATATGTTACATAAGTAGTGATTGTTTTGGTGAATAAGGTTAGAAAGTAACAGCAGACTCAAAAGTGTATTATAAAAGATATATATTTGTTAATACTACTGTATTTCTTTTCTTACTGTCAACTTTCATCTGGTGTGTATTATTTGTTCCCAAAATGTTGATATAAAAGCTATCCTGGCATATTTTAACAAACATGGCTTTAAGTACTATTAACAAGGCAGATGCCACCTTCTTTTTTTAACTTATGTACAGTACTTTCAAAATAAAATCAATTAGACAGGTGTATGTGTGTGTAACACTGTGTGTTACCATTGTCTGCTGTGAGAGCTGCTTCAGGTGTGATAATTTTCTTGTCCTTCCAGTGCAGTGCCTTCAACTGAAAACTTGCCTTCATTTCACCCTTGATTGCAGCATGATCTGTCTTAGACTATGCACACACACCCATGCACACGCACACACACGCACGCACGCACACACACACACACACATAAACACACACACACACACACACACACACACACACACACACACACACACACACAGGAGTCATTTGTAGAAATCTGGAAATACACTGGGAATAGTTTTAATTAAACTTCATTATCTAAAATCATTCTAAGTTTGAGGATAAATCATGAAATAAAGCTACACTTTCCCACTGTTCATTTCACCCACAGTTTCATTGGCAAGTCTGCTGATCTGCAGCTGGGCATCATAGACTTCTTGGAGCAGCCTGCGACCACAGTCCATCACCACAGATGCCATCTGATGCTCCTTGAGCACACGTAATGCCTGGTCATGAAGGATGAAGGATGAGAAATTATTTTCTGGTTGGTTATCATTTGGGATATCTGAGAAGTGTAAGTCACTGTGGATGAGTGCATCTACTAAATACTGAATGTCTATGAATGGCGAATCAAAGTACCTCTACACTTGGTGACACAGTTCTTTAATACAGGCTGGGTGTCACCTTGATGGAATTATACCTATAAAGTCACAGTATTCTTTGGAGGCATATTTTTGTCAATATGAAGGCAAGTTAAGAGCTAATGGTAATTTCTAGCATGCAGTACTCACACACCACCTTTTTAAGACCACATAAACTGTCCTTATACACATGCAGACACACCTTCGACAGATAGTAGGTGATGCAGGCAATCATGTGCATAAATGACCCTGAAGTGTTTCCAGTCCATTTTTGTTTGAGAAGACCTGAATTCTCCTCCAGAACTATCAAGCATTTCTTTAGCACCTGAAAATCAGAACACAGACAAAAGTATAGCAACACATAGTTGTGAATTATTTTCAGCTTGTATTATGTTCCATTGTTAACAAACTAAAGTTGAACAGAAGTTTTTGCATACCTGTACCACAGGGGTGCAAGTGATCTGATGGAAGATTACAGGGGCCAAGAGACTATAACAGCTTACAACAGCTTGCACAGCAGCACTATCATCATTCAACCACAGCGCCAGGTCCATGGCCACCAGCATTCGCTCACACTCCGCTAGTCTGGCTTCCTACATACACACAGGTGCACATCTCATTTATTTATGTTCATGTTAATTCAAAATATATTTTGTTTACATCAATACAAGCAAAAACTGGGCATACAATTTCACACTATGATGAACAACAATAACTATACAACATACTTTTTATGTTACATTCCTTTTGGAAAATACAGATTTGCTGTAGATGCACACAGCTCTATCCAGTTAAAAATGTTTACCTGTTCCCAGATAAAAGGTCCACTGTCACTAAAAGAGTCACAGTAGAGCGATCCTTGAAGAATGTTTATCTCTGTCTCAACAAATATAGAAGTGAGGAACAACTGACAGAGGTGAGGAGATGAGTGTTGCAGGGTCTGGACACGCAGCCTTCAGGTTGGTGAATGGGGATAGAGTAAAAGGAGATTAGCATACGCAAAGTAATTCAAATACCATGACTGTGTGGATATGTTTCCCTCCTTACCCTGTGGTAGCGAGTCTATCCTGTGTGATGTGGGACCCAGTGTCGGGATACGTATAGTGGCTCCACAGTTCCCTGCAGGCTCTCTTTGCTATGGCATACTGCTCTGTTTGATATGTCACCTGAAGGAGAAGTCAAAACCCATACAACCATCATCCTGCTTTTTCTCTTGCTCTGTTGGCATCAGTATGAAGGTGTCCATCAGTTTGACATGGGCCAAAAATCCCTGTGTGTGAGTGTTTCTCCTCGTATGGTCATTACACCTTACCCTACACCCAAATAAAGCGATCTGACCATATGTGTTAGCACGTGTACCCAGCAAGTGACAAGTGTGGTGTGGTGACAAACTAGTGTTTACTTGGTTGTAGTTTTCACTAGAGTGTAGTGTACCTGAGCCAAGTGAACCCACGTCGAGAGCAGTGGTACTGGCATTGATGCTAGCAGTGGGAATGTTGTCACCCCTATGGTGTTGCCCAGTAGCTTGCCCTGGCTATTGTAGGCTGCAACAGCAAACACATATTTCTGGTTGGGCACCAGCCCCTCCACCCTCAGCATGCACTCACCAGAGACTGCTGGTACCTTTAAACATACAAAGTCAGACCTAATTTTAGGGGCACATACAAGGCCATACAAGATGACACAAATGTGTTCCACTAGACCCTTCTGTGAAGGTGATAAAATGTACCATATTTCCAGTTCCTGGCAGGCTGCAGTCTCCAAGGCGGACTTTTCGGTTAATGCCCTCAGCTGCACGGCCACAGAGCTGGTACCAGCACACCTGCAAAGAAACAAAAGCACAAAGAGAAAGATATGTAAAGATATGATAAGTATAGAAATTGTGTTGGATTGTTAGATTAGTAAACAGACATATAATTAAAAGCAAATCTCACTTGTCCCTCCAAGGTATAAGGTGCCGGGGCAAAGGTAAATGAGTGGTCAGTGCGTGAGAGTAGAATTGGAGGAGGTGGAGGGTTTTCTTCTTCCTCCTTAATCCCTTTCTCTTGATTTTGGACAAGAGTCTTTGGGATAGTGGAGATATACAGTTTTCTCTCTTCCACGCCTGCTTTCTCTATCAGGGTGGAGGCCTCCTGGCAAGAGCACACGGACGAACCAGTTGAATATTCATTACATTTCATAGACTCACCTCAATCATCTGCTATCAGTAAAAGTGGCTACATCTGAGGTCTTTCATTTATACAGTATGTAGAGAAATGAATTATGCCATTGAGGCCTGAAGTAAAAGGTTTAAATTCAAACAATTCACTACACTAGTTGGTTTCACTGCCTTAAGTTAGAGAAACAAGAGTTTATTACAGTTAAGCCGTATTAACAGGGTATTGTGTAGGTTATATAGTATTTTTAATTTAAAGATCATATTTTAAGCAAGCATATTTTGCATCTCTTTTCACATAAATATACATGTACACATTTACAAACAAAGGTGCATATTACTGTAGTGCATGTGGAAAGTGTGTAGTTGTGACTGTGTCTAAGAAAGTGCGCATGTTTGTGTTTTACCTCTAGCAGACTCTTGATTTTGTTGCTGTTATTTGGCTCCATGCTGTTGTACACCAGCAAGGCTTTCTGGATCAGGAAAAGGGCCTTGGACACCTTGTTCTTTTTGATCCGATCCAACAGTTTCGACTCTGTGACTATACATAAACGATAAACCACCATATTTAGACCCATTATTTGCGTCTACAAGTAACCATGATTTATTGTTTGAGATTTCAACTTCGTAAATCAGAAAGTGCAAGATCACTCATAAAATTTTAATTGCAAAATTGAGTACAAACTCAGTGTAGGCAAAACGTTACTTCATTCTCACACACCACGCATAAGTAAATTTGCCAGTGCGGCAGTGAGTCTGACCTGCATTTAACTGCAGTAACTTGAGGGATGCCCTGTGGTGGATGATGTCTAGCTCGAGATGAAGGTCGGTGGCAAGAAGGTACACACGTGTGGAACCTTTAATATCTGATTCTGTCTTAGATTCCAATTCTTCTTTTTCTGTCATACTTATTTCATCTTCTTCATTTCCCACTTCTGATGATGTCGGAGAAGATAGGGAGGGAGTCGATGGAGGGAGGAGACTAAATTTCTATCAGAACAAGAAGAAAACAAGTTGGAACAACACTGACCTACTGTATTTTCTGAATCTACACTTATTTCCTGTAGATTTTACACACGTTTTGCATCTGTCCCATTCTATTTATCTAGAATGAATAGACAGACTTTTTACCAACCTCTTTTACATACGTGTGACAGGATAACTGCCTACCTGCATGAAGGCAGAGTCAGTGATTGCTGAGCAATCTTTGGGCAGCAGCAGGGCTGCACCCTTTGACAGAGCTTCAAGACCCCTCTCCACCACCTCACACACCTTCTGAAGCAGCTCTGTACTTGAACTCTACAAGCCACATAAACATACAGATTGCACAACAGTTTTGTTTGCAATATGTTTTTTGTATTTTACTTTGACAGAGTACTGCACATTGGCATTATATGTGACATTTGTCTTCTTATCATATCCATACACTCGAATATACAGAACTATCATTAGATGCTATACACAGACATTCAATCCACATACCCCAAGAAGAGATAAAGCACTTGGCTTCACACCATCACTGCCTGCTTCACCAGCAGCTAGATACAAGACATGAGAATAATAATATTGTCACAGCTTTGGGTTGGGAAAAATGACATGTCTATGTGTGTGTATGTGACTGTGGTGGGAGTTTATCCTATATCGAGTGATATTCTATAAAACAACACAAGATCGAGTACAGAAGAAGAAACCTAATTTCTCACCTGGACAATGTGTTTGATTACTGCGTTCAGCTGCACTCTCTAGCAGTATGGCTACTGTGTGGATCATCTCTGCCATCAGTATGCAGTCAACAGCTGCCAGATCACAGGCAAAGGCCACTTCACACAGCATAGACAGACACCACAGCCACTGCAAATATGACCACAAATAATATCACATACAGATGAACAGAAATAAGTAGAATGTATACATTAAACACACTGTGAAGTACATATACTAAGTTGAAGTATGTGTTTTATCCTGTCCAAATGAATGTTACAGTCCATTTCACAAATCTCACTGTGGAGGATAAAGATAGCAGTTTTATATGTATATATATATATATATATTTTATATGATAATAATGTGCTCCTATTTCAACAACTGTTGAACAGTTCCAGTAATGCTTACCTTTTTAAATACATACCATGTCATAATTATCTAGCTTCTTGAGGTACTGTGTAAACTCTAGGTTTTGCAGCTGATCCCTCTGCATCACCACCTTCACTTTACACCACAGAAATAACAAAACATCCAAAACCAGGTCCACATCTGGCTGCAACTCCTACACAAACACACACAGAATATACAGTCCCCCTCTGAGCTCTAAACTTTAATCTGGACCCTAATACTAGGCAGATCAAAATAAACATTCAAACAACATGGAAACTTACAGGAGTAGAGCTGCAAACAGACTTGTGCAGGGTGTCCACAAGGTTGATGAACTCATCACTCATTGAGAATGAAGATTTGTGTCTTTCTGTTGGAAATATCAAACAACACGACTGAATATAATTCAGAGATACCTGAAATCAGTTTGAGATATTTGGATAACGGAGGCCTAATTCTAGGTTATGAACATAATAACCCTTTTTTAAAAACACACTAATCAGCTAATATTTAACATGAAGTAACTTGCTTATGATACTCAAAAGATTTGACAACAGCACGGCAAATAAGTGAAATAATAACCAGTGGTCCTGATAATTTTGTTCATTTTAAGTATTTTGTTTTAAAGCAACCTCAAGGAATAAGGAAAAGAAGCCAGGAGGCTGTTCAAGGATTAGCAATAAATACTATAGTGTACAAGACTCCTTTTTAGAAAAATCACAGTATCAATATCCATTTCTCTACATAAAGTTTAAGAGGCTTGAAGATCTAAAATTGGTCCATATGTGGCAAAGTTTCATTATTACTACCATCAATCATGTTCTCTCTAGGACGGCTCCTCTGGGAAGACAGCAGACTATTGAAACTGTCAAGTAAAGCAAGCTCCAGCTCTGCCCTCCTGAATGACTGACCTTCCACACCCTGACATGGAGACACAAAGAGACGCTCAAGATCATTAAGAGACACAGCACACATTGACATTAAAAATGACAAATGCAGCAGATGCTTGTGTGCTACTCACAGACAAAACCCGCAGCATCTCTCTGGCAAGTTCAGTAAATGCATCTGGCTGCTTGTACTGAAACAACAGCTTAATGAACCTCATCGCAGACATGATGGGTACTTTGTTTTCTCCTAGCAACACAACACATCACATTACTTTTGACTGATTTCAAACTATTGCACAAAGCAAACACCTTGCAGCACATGATAAAGTGCTGTACATGTTGAGTATAATATGAGATAAAAAGGAGATTGAAAACAGTGACTAACCTGTAATGGCTACATCCATTAGAGTGGATGTTGGTGTCAGTGCACTCAGAGGCTCACTAGTAGTTGCGAGTCCTTCACACATAGGAACATGCAAGTACATTACTCAATACTCACCTTAACTAAACAATTACATTTGAAAAATTCTAAAGCATTTGCAGCAGTGTCATGTTTCTTCTTAACTGTGCACTTACTATAATTGCACACTGCAGAGTGTTTTTCTGTTATGTCCAAGCTTTACTAACCTGATAATATACTGATGCCAGCAGACAGGAGTTCAAGTATCACCTCCTGCAGCTCTCGGTCATCTGGCATCCTTGTCTTCAGTGGCCGTCTGGTGCTGTCCCATAGTGCTTCCAAGATTCCCAAGAATTGTGCTGCGCTGCTGTCAAACAGGCCCATTAGCATGCGCTCTGTTGTAGTACGAGGCCATGGTGCCTACAGTAGATAGAGACAGGCATACCATTTAGGTAATGTAAGAAAAACATTAACTCACAAAATGAGTTGACCACCCAAGCAAACAGCCTGCCACAATTAATACTGATATACAATTAAAATAGAGCTCTCTTGGAGATACCTCTTTAGTTGGGATAAGCCACATGTGGGAAATAGCAATCACAAGAATAAACAAAAGTTGTAACAATTAAATTAATTATACAAAATCCAACAAGAATATATAAAAATAGAATATCACTTTTTCAAAAGGTTTCAAAAGAAGTAGACAGTAATAGAGAGTATGCAGTTATTCACAGCAAACTTAACAAACATACATTTTATTTACCACTTTAACAGGTGTTAGCGTGTGTTTAGCAGTTCTACAACACTGACAAATGTTTTTAAAGTGACAGAGTACTTCAAGATGACAGGTTACACTGAATATGATGACACAGCAGTTAGGTGGATCTTATTACATTGGGTATGTCCTTCAGGGTGCTTCTGCTTTTGATTCTGAGCATGTTTTTGGGCCTCCTTCTGGCCTCAAACACTACACGCTTGAACATCATGGCAGCCAGCTGAAAAGAAAGTGGATGAATTTGATAAAACAAATAGAGCCACTGTTTGCTCTATTCTAGCACAAGTTATTAAAAAAGAAATGTGGCATCTCATGCTTGGTCTGTGTAGACTTCACTTCAAATGGCACTTTAATTGATTAGATACTGTATGATTAGATATATGATTAGATTGGCCTAGTTTTACATTTGCATGTACGATATGTTCCTTGCATGCTTTTGAAATGTGGGAATGATCACCACTATATACCACCATCATATATTTTGATGAGAGGAGTCTCCTGCCTTGATAGAGGCTTCTTTGAAAGCTCTCTGAGTCTCTCTGGTGGTAGGAACTTCATTCTGCTCCTCCATCTTTGCCAGTTCATTGATTTTTCCAAGGGCTCTCCTGGCAAATTCCTGAAAACGTTTTAAGACACACAAACAGCACCACAAATGGGTTATAGGACATTCAGAATAAATCAGGAATTCAGTTTAAGAACCTTTTCTATGTGACTTCAATATGTGAATTATATTTAATATATCATTTCAATTTATGTCCATACATTATAAACATGTCACCCGTATTTTATTTTAACACATTGAAACCTTGAAAGCTAAGCATAAGAAATACATTATTTAGCATGTGTTTCGAACAGTAATATCTTCATACAGCAGATAGATTGCATTATATGGTTCAACGGAATCTGCAGACAGATCAACACCAGGTGACGGTTGGTATTAACAGTATAACTTATTATCAGCCTGTGAATATTCTGTTGAGTGTGTGTGTGTAGATGTCTGGATTCAGATGACGTGCCACTCTCACCTCCGCCTGCACCGCAGCCTGGTTGTCATAGTAACAGTGGCAGACGGCACAGTAGAGTGTGACGATCCATGGCAGATAGTTAGCAGTCATCAGAGGGATGGAGATCTCTAAACTAATGCTTGCCCATAGAAGGTACTCCAGAGCCTGGACAGGATCATAAAGGTGGTATAAAGAAAGGATCATGACACACACACACACAATTTTATCTACATTATAAATCACACAAATTTCTGGTTATATCACATCATTCAATTGGTAAAAGTACCACTCAATTATAGGAGTTGCATGTTGTCATTCTCAGTCACAACACACCAGAAGGAGGATAAGGACTCCAACCAATGTGCATAATAGAATGCATAACTGAAAGCTCACTTTTGAAACCTCAAATACCTTTTCAGTCACAATTAGCGCAAACCAAACCAACCAGTAAGAAAAATCTCCCAGTGGCTCATCATTAAACACTTGACACAACACAATTGATTCACAACTTCTGTCACGTATCATTCTTATCATTTTATCTTTCCATTTAGAGTGTACCAGACATGGCAAAAACTATCTAGATATATCAGTAGTGTCACTTAAGTAACATCTACCATCTATCTCTAAGTACCTGCGCACTACAATTCATGGTCATCAGGTAACGGCAGATGGTGTAGATGTGTAACGAACCTGGAAAAGATAAGAAAGAAAAAGAGAAAAATAAAATAGGAGTTTAGATTTTGCAATTTAACATCAAATACAGTACAATCTTATAACTTCTCTTTAAGCAACAGATAAATCATGACTCAACTCATTCTTCCTAAATTTTCTTTTCAGACAAAAAGCAAATACAGGACAAAATTATATAAGTTGTGCTAACCATTATATATCTGCCAGCAGAGGTGCTCATGTTGCTGAAAAGCCTGCATCATGATCCTGATGAAGTTCAAAACATGCAGCAGTTTAGAGAGTCCCTTCTGGCTGAGGACACTGTGCCTTTTCACCTGCTCAAATATACACAAGGCACAGCCCTGCATTGCACGGATCTACACACACACACACACACACACACACACACACACACACACACACACACACAATTTACATACTGAGATATATCAGATACAGATATCTCAAAATGTCAATGACCTTTCTCCACATGACAAAAACGTCTTGTTTTATAAAACAACGAAGTGCCACAAGCATAGCATGCTTTTCAATTCAGTCAGGCTGTGAACAGTTAAACATTTCACAAACAGAGACATACTGCACACATGCTCACATAGTACAGTGTACCTTCATGGTAAAGATATCTTGGTCTGTATCAAAACCTTCAGGGAAGAAGCAAGCCATGAAGTGGTCCACATCTGTGATGTCAGTTATTTTCACTGAATTGAACTGCAGGAGGTGGAGACTGTAGCCATGCCAAAGAGCCAGTTGGTACAACTACAGATGAAGAGGAGAAGGTCGAAAAATGGAATGTCAGCTGTCAATATGTTTTGCGCAAAAGACATCTTGGCCAACTAAACTGACAAATTATAGGGCCAACTGATGAATAATAAGGACAGGAAAGAGGCAAGGAGTGTGATACAACATTAAAGGACAAGAGGTTGTCAATGTAGAATAAACCATGCAAATTGTATAGGCTCAACAAGTAACTTTCTCTTTTTCATCTCAAAGATGGCTTATATTTATGGCATTATGACAGACATTACTAAAATAAATATATTGAATAAATTTCAACTTAAATTGTTAATTTGTATTATGATTATGAATTATGAACCTGAAGCATTTGGCATCAGGTTATTTATTTGAATGGCTGATATCCTAGTAAGCATACTATGCACAGCACCCAAAACACTGACTATGGTTCCTTTCACCACCCTCATTATACTGATAAAAAATTATGAATCATGGATTTAATTAGTTTTGGATGAAATGCAGTTGGAAAAAGCAGTGAACAGCTATTACTATTAGTAGGTATTATCTAGGCTATGGTGAATTACCTTTATCCCAAATAGAAAATCTGCAATCTGCAGCATGCGCTCCTGGTACAACCTCGAAGGCAGTCGATGTTTGTACTTCTTCCATATCTCCACGAGGATTTTAATCCTTCAAAATAAAAAAGAACAAAAAATGTTAATGTTAAAATTTACAATGTAACCAGACTGACACAAGGACATTTTACATTTATCTCACAATGTTAATAATCCTAAATCGGAGCACCTGTTTCATTGACTGTTTATCTAATTTACATAAACAAATACTCTAATATACTGATAATAATTCAGAAAACAAAAATTAAACATTTTGCTTTCACATTCATCCAAAAATGAGCGCCCCTATTGGTGTAGAACCACTAACAAACTTGTGAGTTGGTCATTGCTTCTAAAGGAAAGGTGAGGTTGACATAATGTGGGCCCCCAGTTTCAAATTTCAAAAGAGAAACCTTTCCTGCCTGTTTGCTACAACTAATAAGTGTTAAACGTCATGACATAAACAAATTGATTATAGTAGTTAGCTAGATAAATATTCTAACGTTAACGTTTTTCTTCTGACATAACGTTACAGCTGTCATTGGGGCAGCTACCAGGTAACTGTTTAGCTGACTGCAAAGTTTAGTTAAAGCTAACCACCTCACGTTAACTTCAATTAACGTTAGTATCTCACCCTTTAGCATAAGACACGTTGTTGTCTTGGCTCGACTGAGAAGCGAATCGTCTCATCAGTGTTATAAACGAGTTAACGTCCCGTTCAAAGGCTGAAATAACTGGGTTTCTTTTATCAAGTCTGCCGTAATATGAAGCCGGTAAGTCCATTCCTCTGGCCACAATTTTAATAAACTAAGGTCTGTTAGCTAACATTAAGTAGCTCCAACAACAAACTGCTCAAAGCGTCTGGGTAAGGCACATCACCGTGGTAACGAAGGTAAACAGACAGGAAGCAAATGATCCAACAGGACCATAAGGTTACCCACCACATGCAAAAACAACCAGCAAAAGTTACACAACATTATAACGTTATAGATACCCAAATTATTTAGATACCTCACCACCATCCACAAAAACTGTAACATAAGTTTTACTACACATGGATTGCCAGTTATGCAAAAATCAGGTCAGACAAAAGCATGATCATGTTTACAAATAAATAAATATAAGCCATATAAGTTTTGAAAGAAGAAATAACACAATAACACTGCATATATAATCAATAAAACACACAGTTGCTCAATTCAATATTGTTAGATATTATCATACTGTTACCGCTACAGCCTGACTCTTCTCTCCTTGTGCTACTGCTACACTATGTTTTAGCATTTACCATTATCCTGTAAGTTGTCAGATACCTAGTTGCTAGGTCCGGCTTTAAACTAGCTTTTGTGGTTTATCTGTTCATCCTGCTAGCTAGCTCACCTGGTAGAGCACCACATGTACAGTGGCTTGGGATTCCATTTGCTGCATTTCATCCTCTCTCCCACATTGTCTCTCCAGCTGTTCCTATCAAAGAAAAGGCCCCCAAAAATTCACCAAACTCATCTTGGCCTGTCCAAATGATAGCCCAGTATCTTTAATTTAATCTGGGACAACTATGCAGGACATAATTTTTTGGTGATAAAAAAGGTAGTAGGCCTAATTGTCATCGGATGATTCTCAGGTTCAGTAAAAATGGCAAATGGTAAAGTCTGGCACAATGCCAGGGCTTGGTGATGGGTTGAAGGCAGTCTTATGGTGGCTGTATGAAGTTTCTTTAGAATCTCAGTGCTTGCAGATAACACACATGCAATATGTACAGTACTCCGACATTGGAGACAACACAACTGGCAGGATGAAGCACAGACTGATAGAAATTTGGTTGGCACAACTGTTGCACAGTTGGAAAGGACTTCATATTTTACATCTGAGCTCATAGCAAAATGATACACGCTTAGAATGTCACCTAATGCTGCCCCCTACAAACTCATCAATTCCCATTCATGCTCACATCCATTCTGCACACAAACCTAAAGCTTCTGGCACCCAGAGCACAGCAGGCTAATGCTCTGGCAGCTGTTCCTCAAACACACACACACACAATGACACGCAGACACACACACAGATCCAGACGGGGGCATTTCCTGGGGAATGAGTATGGGGGCATCAGCAGTACTCCGAGCCAATGTCACCTCATGACTGTGAGAAGGGAGCGACAGAGACACAGAGTTTTACAGAGACGTAGAGAGAGAGAGAGCGAGAGAGAGAGACAACCAGTCACAGTCAGACATGAAACAATGAGGGTGATGGAGGGATAAACAGTTGACATCATTGTTCCAGAAAGATCAGCCTGTTGGCAAAGTCACTATGCAAGTGTGCATGGGAGGTTACAGAGGGGAGGGGATGCAGAGGACGTGATCAGAGACAGGGCCCGGGTGGGATAGGAGGGAAAGGCCTATAAATGCGCCACAGGAGAGCACAGCAGCACCCATCCCAGTCCAAGTCCTCCTGCTTACCCATCGTTTTTACATCCCCTCTGGAATCACATCATGGATATCCCCATCCAATATCCCTGGTACCGTCGGGCTTTCCCACGTCGACTCTCTGACCTCGCCTTGACAGAACCTCTTACTGATTGGCCGCTACTCTGGCCGTTGCCCTGGTCCTTCTCCTGGCTGCGTCCTTCGTTCATGCGTTGGTTCAATTGGTCCGACAATGGACACAGCGAGGTAAAGTAAAATTCAACTGTATCTTTAAAATAATCAAATTGTCTAAAATACCTACAAGTTGACTATTGACCTATTACCAGTATCTCTTCTAATACTACTTATAATAAAACCAGTATTAATAACTAATGTACTGTAGTGTGTAGAATCATGTGACAGGCCATTAGATGCATAGACATTTTTAATATGTGATGTATTTGTAAGATTTTACATTAATGAGTGAAAAATGCCCCTGAAGAATATCTTTTTCCACTGATGCCACTCCCTGTTTAATTTAGAAGTATGAGTCTTGCACTGAGATTACAATAACAAGCGATTGTGTGTTTTTGTGACCAGTGGACTCCAGGCTACAAGCTTGCAAAAAAAGTTGTGAGTACTGTTCCTAACAGTTGTATTGTTTGTGTAGATGCGCATTGAGAAGGATCGTTACATCATTTATCTGGATGTGAAGCATTTCTCACCTGAGGAGCTGTCTGTCTGTGTCAGTGACGAGTTCATCACAATACACGCCAAGCATGAAGACAGACAGGTTAGAGGGACTATAGAGATCTGCACATAAATAGTCAAACAACGATTGACTTTGGTGACACTTTACTGACACACTAATTCTGTTTCCAGGATGACCACGGCTTTGTGTCAAGAGAGTTTGTGCGAAAGTACAGGCTTCCTGCTGGCGTGACAGGTGCTGATATCACCTCCTGTCTGTCATATGATGGGGTGCTTACAATCACTGCGCCTCGGTCATCTCCTGGTCCCGAGCGCAGTATTCCTATTTCCTGCGAAGATGGAACACA
The DNA here is from genome assembly GCF_021292245.1 of Micropterus dolomieu. Classification (NCBI taxonomy): domain Eukaryota; kingdom Metazoa; phylum Chordata; class Actinopteri; order Centrarchiformes; family Centrarchidae; genus Micropterus; species Micropterus dolomieu. Next base: position 22,239,916 of record NC_060172.1, on the reverse strand, counting down.
GAAACAGAAAATGTAGATCTGACGCTTCTAACACTGTTTCACAACTAACCCAAAGTGCTGCCTGTTTTTATATTTAACCTCTTACAGTTTTGATGGCAGTTCAGTACACGTATACAGTAGGCAAGGCATACAAGTCTAGATATTTTTAAGTGCAAGTGCCTTCTAATAAACCAGTATCTCATTCCTAACTCACTGTTATTCCGATGTTTCTGCAAGACAATGATGCTTTAAAACCAAAGGCTAATATGTTGAACCCATGAACTGGAGTGAGGTAGAGGATAAAAACTCCTGAGAGTTATTTTCCCTATCACAAGCCTAAAGAATCACTCTTAAAACCATACCTCTCTGCCAGAAATATTCACACCGCTGTGTATGTAAATGACCGATTACACCTAATCGTATTTTGAAAGGCATTTCCTTTCCTGCATCAGGCATTTGAATGTTATATCATGTCTGTACTGGCCCTGCAGTTTAGTGGCAGAATTGTAAGCGTTTGTTAACTGAACCCAAACTAGCTTGCAGCGCCTATTCATTTTGCAGGAAATATACATTTAAGTGAGTGGAAATGCAAATAATTCTTCTCAAAATTGTCCACAGAAGATAATACCAAACTGAACTTGTTAAATGTATATGTATCTACAGGACACAGTGCTCTGCTTTGTTTGTGTATGTGTGAGGAGGAGGTAGTTCTCTGGAGGCATGTACAGTCATTTTTAGTTTGTTCACTAAAAAAGGAAGCCACCATTGGACTTGGGACCAGGTGTGTACTCGTTGAGAGGAAGAAAGAGGGTGAATGAGCACGAGGGAAGGTTGTGGACGTGGGAGGAACTGATGTTTGGAGAGAGACAGCTTTCATCACTGGGCTCCTTTTCTGCTGGGGAGCATGGCCTCTGAGCTGCTAAGTAAAGTGTGTGTGTGTGCGTGTGTGTGTGTGTGTGTGTGTGTGTGTGTGTGTGTGTGTGTGTGTGTGTGTGAGTGAGAGAGCAAATGTGCTTGTAGATGCAAGAATTACAGCTTTATCATTCCTTCATACTGGCAACAACCCTCTGGCATATTAACACAGAAAACAACAAAGAGAATAAATGTTGAAACTCAAACTCATAGCTGTGTGTTGTTTTTATGTGTGAAGCGTCACATAACTTCATACACATGGGGAGAAGAAATTACTTTCTTACCTGATTTAAAACAAGAACTCACATATTTGTTTTTGTCAAGTCGGTGTAGATTTATATGATAATCATGATAATCAAAAATAGGTCTTATTTCAGTGTCATACAAAGGATTAACATAAAAGCAGCAATTACAAGTTTTGTGGATTTTTAAAGGAGTGTCAGATAAAAATATGTTATTTTCAACACTAATTTCTTTATTTTGCCATTATCAAACATGCAAACAACGTTTTAACACAAATACTACTGCTTCCATTTACTTTAATCCACTCTGCACTCTTGCATGTGCATTAGACATACATCAGCTTCCTTTTATTCTAATTACTCAATATGATAGTAGGCCAGAAAACCTTTTCTGAAAAAACCTTTGTTCAGAAAAAATTAAATTTGAAAAAAAGAAAGTATATGTAGTATATTGCATAAGTAACCTGTATGATAATTAAATTTTTCTGCTTAATTGTTGTACCTTTTAGTTAAATTATTGTTATATTTTACACCCAAAATTAAAAGATCAGCTGACATTGCTCATAGACATTTCTTGTGTATTCTTTTGTGATACACAATCATGAAGAAAGAGTAGTTGTTTAACATATTGTGTAAATAAAAGATATGCATAATTTATAATTGTGAAACCTTTTTAAAACACATTATTTCACTTTTACACTTACACTTAATACTTGTCATACCTGCAAAATATATATAATTGGTATGATGGAGAAGAAAAGAGACACAATAAGTCAAATCTGGAGCGTTAAGTAACAATGGTTCTTTCTTCAGTGCTTTGAACTGTTTCTGTATAGAGCTATTATCCTAATTTTCTAAAGTGCAGATTATGAATGCTGTGGATACCTACGTACTGTCATATATTATGTAAGATCATATGATACCAAATAAAGTGGAAGGGAAGTTGTCAACAAGAAGGTTGTTCTCCTTATCAGTAACAGTAGAAGTCCCATTCCTGGAAATAAGAAGAAAGGTAAAGAATTATGAGAAAGCATCATAATGCATATGTGTGTGTGTGTGTGTGTGTGTGTGTGTGTGTGTGTGTGTGTGTGTGTGTGTGTGTGTGTTCACTTACAGTAGTCTTGACTTCGGTGCTGGCTGGCATGAGAGGGTGTGTCTCCTCCACTATGCTGCTGGGGAAGTGGCCAATGCGAGCCTCCTGCTGCCCATAATAAGAGTCTTGTACCTGCAAACAGGTGGCGTAGACAAATGTTATTGACAACATCACTTCTTCAGGTCTCTTTGGCTAAAAGCTATGCCAAAGTAAAAGTTATTATTTACTTACACTGCCAGCCCAGAAAAGGTTCCCTCTGTCCTTTAGCATTGCATAGACATAGATGAGTTGCCCCTGTCTGATGGGGATGAACCTGCAATCTCCAGGGTAGTAATCCTGCAGTGCACGAGCTATCAAGATAGGATCTGTGCACGAGATAAGGAGAGTGACGTGAGTTGGGGAAGAAGGGCATCATAGGATTTTTGCAGTTTATAATCTTTGTCATAGTTTTATGCAAATTTTACACATGCTGTGTGATCATTTCGATTCTACCTACATGTGATCACAACATAGTTTAGCAGCAAAAAGAAGTTGTTGGGTGTGCTACTTACAGCTGCATTCAGAGTCAGCGCAGAGTTTCTTGTCAGCAAGTTTAGGCATCTGCCTTCCGGCGTTGGAAGTTGGCAGCAAAAGCCACAATGAAACAGCAAGCCAGAGTTTGCAAAACATGTCTGTATGAGAACGAACTAAATGATCCAATGGCAGTTTTTGTTCTCTTGGTGAAGGTTTTTTGTTCCCTTCTGCCGTCTCTGAGAAGGAGGTGTAGTGATGGCCGTCCCTTTTTCCACTCTCCCTACCCCCTACCTTATACATGAGCACACACAGGGCTCCATACAAATCCTTCAAGCAGGTAAACAGGATGGGGGACGAGGAGGAGGAGGGCCAGATTAGACAGACCCCTGCTTGTGTCCTGACCTTCCCCTCTCTCCATTTCTCACCCTGTGTAACCCCCACTCAAACAGCCGAGTGTTAAACCTTTTTGACAACGCATTCCTCAGAGTTAATCAGTGTTTTCCCCTACCTTGTCCAGCTGCTATCTTACCGCAAACATGCCACTGACAGTTACCATCTTTCCTGTTCTACCTCTCAGTGTATTCCTCCCTTTTTAATTCAGGAGGTGGAGCCACTGGCTATATTTACATACTGTATGTTTCCACTGCCAAGGAAACCAGCTGAGCCTCTCTTGTGCAAACAGTCCCAAATACACACATACACACTGACACACATACACTTGCACACTCACCAAACAGGAAGACTATACCTGTTTGGAGTGAGTTGGCTGGGAACTGTCAGGTAAGACAGACTTATTTTTTGTTTCCTTCGAAGTCAGGGCAGACATGGGTTAGCACAGGTTCCGGCAGTTCTTGTAGGAAGTAGGGATTCATTTATTACATTGCTTTTAAATGATTCTACATCGGATGACAGCATGATTCCATGGTTTCATGGAAGTGAGACAGGTGAGATGGCAGATGGTGACGTCAAATTCAAATACAGAAATGTCACGGGAGAATGGGGTGAATCAGACTTAAGAGGTCAACTATATTGTCAACAAACTTTAGTGTATATAGACAGAATTCATCTAGACATGATCCTGTCGTGACTGGAAATAACAGTGTGCAGAAGAAACTTCTTATTAAGCCTTATTTTAGGCAAAAAACATTTTTAAGACAAGCGTAGGGGAGATTGTTTCTTAATGATTTGGCCTAAATCTATTACTTTAGAGACTGTTCTATGAACATTCAAGACTGTTGTTTTTGTAGGTAATCGTAGAGCACAATGCCTTTGGAATTTAGGGAGGGGAGCAGAACAGAAGAGATGGTATTTCGGTTTGAGTAACAAAAGCACCGGTCAGACAAAAGACCTCCTTAAAGGCTATGTGAGATTATATTGCTAGAAAACAACTAGTGTGACACACACACACAAGACGTCATAGTATATGTTCTGAATTTCAGTTACAGTTAATAAATCTGTTCATAGTCTTTTCTCACCCACAGAGTTATCTGTGACAAGGAGAAGAGATGATTTGAATGATACCAGCATCAGAATCACTGGCACCGCAGTGAAGAACAAGTTTGGCAGATACTCTGGATTACAACATTGGAAAAAGTAATCACATCAAAGCACGCCAGACCAGACTGCCAACAAACAAGGATTCCTGATTTTACAAAAGTTCATGGCTGTCCACCTGCCACCTGTGTGAGTGTGGATTACAAGTCCAAGGACCTGGGATGATGTTTTCTAAGTGACTCCTACAAACCGGCAACTGTCAACAATGTTCAATCCTAGGAAAAGCAGTCTTCCCTCCCCAAGCCTGGAGGACTCCTTTTTCCCTCTCTCCTCATCCTCCTTTGCTCTCCCCTCCTCCACATCCTCTCCTGGCAGCAGTGACAACGGAGGAGGGATAGAGACGGATCTGATACTAGCTGCAGAGCTGGGACAAGCTTTACTAGAGAAGAATGAGGAGCTGGCAACCTCTCTGGAGCAGAGGGAGAGGGAGTTGGAGGTAAGGATGAAGCTGCTGTAAACACTGTTTTTTGTAAATATGCAAACTTAAACAATATAGTGAGGTAAGAACAAAGAAGAGAATCGTGCAGAAAGAAGTTACACATATTTATATATTATTTTTATTGTTAAAAGTATCAGCATTGGTAGTATTGTTATTGTTGTTTTGAACACTGCTTTCTAAGTAATTTACTTACATGCATTTATTACACTGCAGGTATCTGTCCCTGATAGAGAGTAAAAATGAACAGGAAAGGCCTTTTTTTTATTTTTCAGTTTTGACATGTTGCAGTAGTAAAAGCACAAGTGTAAATAATAAAATGTCGGATGTGAAATCAACTTTTGCGGCCTTGAAACTGACACATTTCACTTCACATTCAAAGTAACAAGAATACAGACATAAAATTATGTATTTCAGTATCTGATATTTTAAATGTTGCCCTGAAGCCACTTAATGTCGTGTTTAATGTCTCAGGCTTTACAGCAGGAGAGGCATATTCTTCAGAGGAAGCTGGAGATGACTGAACTGACGTCTGGGCAGAGAGAGGCAGAGCTAACTGCAGATTTAGCTGCCTTGAGGGCTGAGCTGGAGCGACATCACAGCCACGGGCGCGACCGGCGCAGGGATGAGAGTGAACAGCTGACTCAGTTAGCCAATCATAACCAGCGCTTGGTGGAGCAGCTAGCAGAGGTTAGTTTGAACCCTGCCTTAATGAGCTGCTAACCCACCAAAGAAAACATTGCAATTATACTTTTAAAATAAACAGAATCTAGGTGAGTGTGTGTTTGTTTTTGTGTGGAAATGTGAATGTGTGTGTGTGGTGTCACAGTCACAAAGACAGTAAAAATGCAGGCTAGCAGGTTTTGGTAGTCTCACCTTTGTTACTCATTGAACAGATGTCTCAACTGTTTATCACCCATCTAGGCTGTAACACTGGAACACACCTTGAGGACTGAGCTTCGTTGCCTCAGAGAAGAGATGGAAGAATCATCTTTCAGCCGAAATATCAACTTCACACAATTAGAGAACGTACAAGCAGAGGTATCCTTACCAGTCACTTCTTAATGTTCTGCAGAAGTAGTCCAAGTAGGCCAAAGTTTTAGTGTGACAGTCTTGAACATATTGTGCTGTCTTGAATACTGCAGGATAGTAGGTCACACACAAAAGGCGTTACATTTCCAACATGGCCAAATTGTATGAAATGATAATACAATGTGAAAGTAAGGAGAGCTGGTTTCAAATTCAAGTCAAGTCTCAAGTAATTCTATGCTGATCATCAAATAACACGGCATTTGAACATTTTAATTTAGAAGCTGTGTTAACAGTGTTTTCAAACAGAGGAAACCACTTCCTCTTAAAGAATTATGCAGAATAAACATTTAAGTTAAATATTCAAGGCGTGCTATCCAAGGCCAGCCTGTGGCTGTCTTAAATGTTTTAATTTGGGGATTTTACCAAGCTGAAACTAGAGACTTAAACTTTTTTGTTTCAAAGTCTCAGTTTAGGTCAAGTCTTTAGGAAGTCAAGTCTGAATTCTTAGTCCCGTTTTGGTGGCTTGAGTCTGAATCTAAGTCTCGAGTCTATGGAAATACTGGCAGAATATTAAGTAAACCCATAAAGATTTAACAGATTTCTGCACATAAGCATCCGTATAAAGCATCAACATCCAGTTATAAATGTATTTGACACAAACTAAAAGAAATGCTCAGCAAAGCATAATCCAACAGCCAAAGTGCTCATGGCAGTAATTTCGTTTAGTCCTCTTTCATTGTATATCATTATTCAGTATTTCATGGTCATCCATCTTTTGCTTTTTTACCATACAGAACAGAGTTTTGCTGGAGCGGCTGTCGCACATGGAGGCACAACTAAAAGCTTCACAGGAGCAGAGCGACAGACTTCGCGTGGAGAGAGAGCAACTGAGAGATAGACTGTCAGAACTACAAACGACCCTCAGAGAAAAAGAGGCAGAGGTGAGGATCAGAGGCCAGCTGGTATTTAAGATGAACTGTAGCGCTGAATGATAATGCCTGATGGAGAATCATTAGCTGCAGGAGAAATTACTCATCACTAACATGACTACTTTGAAGCTCTTGATCAGGGTGTGTGCCTGTGTCTCACTGTGTGTGTGTGTGTGTGTGTGTGTGCGTGCGTGTGTACATATGTAGATAGAGCAGGAGCAGGGAGTGGTGTTTGAGTTGAGAACTGTGAATCGCTCTCTACAGCAGAAAGCTCTGAACCTGGGAGAAGATAGCATTCTGGACAGTACACACACACAACCATTGTCTCTGCTTAGTGAAATTCAGCAATCACAGGTACACACACACACACACAATGAATAACTGCACTGACAACTTTAACATTTGCTAGTGTGTACTAATTCTGACCCTGTACTGACATCCTTTTATTTATTTTTTGATAGTTTGAGACTGAACCCGTCTTCTAAATCACCATCCTCTTTGTAGTCAAATTTGCATTGAAAGCACAAACACCCAGTAAAAAGTACTTCAGTTGATACTGACCTTCCTATCTGCGGTGTTGTTGTTTATATCCTTCCTGCTAACTAGGCTAAAGAGGCTCTTCTGGCTCACTCCACAGTCCTGCAGGCAAGAGACAAAGAGATACAAACGCTCACAGAGAAGGTCTGTTGAGCTGTATACAACCACACATACCTTTTTCACACACTTCAACTTGTTGATTTACATGAGTAGGGCACATACTGCGATTTGTTGCTGGTTTTCATTTCAGTGGGTTAAGGTTGCTTAGAATGGGTGAAAATTGTTGCTGCTACAGAAATATATGCATTTGCTGATTTGTCTCTAGAATATACAGGCCTGGCTAATTGTTTAAATAAATAACAAAGATATACTGAGCTTTAAGAGGAAAGAGTGTAGCCTAACACCAGAAAGTTAATATTTGAATCAATGAAATCAGACCACTTGCATCTTGCTACAATTATTCACTGTGCAATATGATGTGTGGGCAGAGTTTGATAGGAGACTGTTTCATCTGTTGAAGAGAGGAGGTTTCTCTATGCTCGCCTTAAATTTGAGTATAAGTGCACATATGAGATTATTTTTGAACATCACAACTAAAGCCATTCATGGTCTAGTTTCCAATTTACACAAGTGTGATGTGCCTCCACATTGCATACACTGACATTTCAGTGAAGTAGGAGAAGTAATTTTAAGAACTTAACTTATCATACACAAATAATTAAGTAGGCCTTAAAACATCACCGGAGGGGATCTTCAAATTGTATAGACATGATGGAATCTGAGTATTTTTAGGAAAAAAAATAGTTAATTATAAATATAATTAAATTAAATTAAAACAAAAGTTACAATTATGCCTTTCAATTGTAGCTGAAGTCTCAACAAGAAGAGCTGGAGTCTTTGAGTGAGGAAATCAAGCCATTTAGAAGCAGACCTGGAATGCCAAGCTACAGGTAAAGTTACACAAGACATATGTTGATTTGATTTGAAATAATCTCATTTAATTTGAGCCCACAGCGATATATGTTTTGCTAATCTTCACATCAATGTCCAGTTCTTTAGAGATTGAACTGGACACAGTGCGTCAGGAGAAAGATACACTAACTCAGCAGCTTCTCAACACCATCAAACACAAGGTGTTGCTGTCTCAAGAGCTAGATGCCTGGCAGGTGAGTCTGTGCAGGGATGTAAAATTCCAAATGTTGACTTTTGGCTACACATTTAAAGTAGTTCAGTGTACAAGCTGACTTTTTCCATATGAACCTTTTACCTTTTTGCAGGAGGACATGCGGTTGGTGATAAATCAACAAGTGCAGCAAAGGGAGGAGAGACAGAAAGAAAAGCACAAAGAGAAAGAGAACACTGTGGGACTCCAAAGAAGCAAGTCTTTGAGAGTGAAGGGAGAAGGAGGGAAAGGATTCTTCTCTTCCTTTTTCAAAGAAAAATGACAGAGAGAAGTGGCAGCAGTTTACACTGACAGAGTATCAGCCTTTGTCTTCGTCACTGTGAGCTTATGCTACCAAATAATGTGTTATCAGCGTCAACAAGGAAAATGTTTACAGACCTCATATTTGAATATATTTGTATTTATGTATGTACAGTATATCTGTAAATTCAGTTTTTAGGACTTTGTATTAAACATGTAACGCCACAAATGAGTCTCTATTTGTTGGTTCATCATTTGTTTCACCACAGTATCTTAAGGCTGCATTTATTTATTTTGGTCACAAAAGGAGAGAGACTGCAGGAAAATGACAGAAACACACTGGCACACTCCCACAGACACAGTCTGACATGGTCCATTGCTAGCTAGCTTACAGCTAACATCTGTTGGTTGTTTGTGCCAAAAAAAACAACCCACAACAGTCCAAAGGCTGACTTAGCTTCTGTCTGAACACACCTTGAGGCAGGACAAGCTGAATTGAACACGAAACAGACATCTTATATTCTTATAAAGCTGTTTATGTTATCAACAACTATTAAAACATCCCGCAGCCATGGAGCAACACTGACATTAATTTAGAATCTGGCCACCTGATAAATGTCCAACAGTCACTCTCCCTTTAGCTTTGTTTTGGTCCCTTATAATCCCTGAGAAAAATATGTGTTTAGCTTGCTAGATGCTAAACTATGTATGTAGAACCAAAACAATGAGCTAAAGGAGGCTAAAAACACCTTGGTGCTGGGGGTAAGCTTAGCTAGGTGGTAATTTTCTATTGGTTTGTCACAACAGGTGAGTCCTTTCATATTACATGTATAGTCATGTGATTCATAGTTAATAGAAATATTGATTAGTGGTGCTTTAAATCACAATGAACACTGTCATATCTACAGACCTGCTATGTAGTATCATGAATATTAATGTGGAAGAAAAAATAAAACAGTAACTATGATAGAAATAACATTTTTAATAAATTAAGTCCAAAAAGACGGTGACTCCCTTCCACTTCTCTCTATGTTTATATTACATTAATGTATAAATAAATTCATAATTATGCAACATTTCTTACGTTAAACAGGACTGGAAATGCCCAGAAGCAGCATGAGTAGTGCAGGTTGCATACAGGTCAGTGTTTCCATCTACATACATACATACATACAGTACAAGCCTGGCTCAGTAGTGTCAGTGCATAGCCGCTCTCATGTCCCTCAGCTGGAGGTTAGTATATGTGGAGCAGCATCTTTTCCCTTAGAGTCAACAGGCTGTTCATGTGTGGAATCTCACACACTTTTACATGCTGGCCAAAAAAATAAATATGTGCACAGAATCAAACACTCAATCACTTACTCATACACACAGTTTTAAGAATCATACTGGTGTTTTAGCTCGATTTCATCCATTTTACATTTCTGCCGACCACTTTTTAGATTGCTCCTCTCTCGCATTTGTATGAAGTTCAGCTCACAGAGACTGGCCTGAGATAAGTGACAATTTAACCTATGTTTTTTCTGGTATCATGAGGTAATGCAAGAGGGCAGCAATCTTTTCAAACCTCATCCATGTTAGAGCATTCAAGCAATCAGGAGCCCCCACATTCAAGATTTAGGAGACCGATGCATTGGTGAGCTATGCTAAATAAAACCCACAAGAATAACAGTGAGCCAATGTGGACAGAATAACGTGAATTTGACTGGCATGACAATTTACAGAAGCCCTGAGAGGCAAGTAAGACTTTTTGGTTTCTCTCCTTTGTTTATGACTTAAGAAATGATGAAAAGGGGGTTAGCCCTGATAATCTTTCTAAGTTTGCTAATTTCTTTTTAAATTAAGGTGGGAAAAAAGAAGAAGGAAGGTTTATTTGTCACACTACAACAGGTTGTAAAGTGAAAATAAGTTTGTTAAGAATTTGAGTTTAAAAGTCTCATAACTTGGGGGGGAAAGCTGCTCTGCAGTCTGGTGGTGTGGCAGCAGAAACTTCTATATCTCTTCACTGACGGCAGCAGGGTGAACAGGCTGTGGCTGGGGTTGGTACTGTCCTTTAGTATCCTTTGGGCTCTGCGTAGGCACCTCACCTCACCAATATCACTAATGCTCAGGAGATGAGTGCCAATGATCTTCTGAGAAGTTTTAATCACCCACTGCAGAAATAAATAGGACTACAGCATTTTGATCCTGTCAAAGCAAATATTTTTCACCAACTAAACAAACTTAGAAAGATTATCTGGACAAAACCTTTTTTATACCTGCTCTTAAGTCATAAACACAGAAGAGAAAACAATTTAGATCAGAAAAAATGGCTCACCAGAAATGTTTTACTCACTTGCTCAGAGCTTCCATACAAACGGCTGCCTGGAAGATGGGAAAAATCATGTATTAGTTTTACAAATAATGGTGTGCTTTAGAAAATGGTCGGCAGAACGGTCAGGTAAACAAGAATTATAGTTATAGATAACAAACATTAGTATCTTTCCATATACTACTGAATATACATTAAGTTTCCTTATGGTAAAAACTTTTTTTATTTTCAGTACAGTTTGCATCTTATCCATTCTGTTTCCATTGTCCAGCAGGTGATGAGCAGTCTGGTTTCTGGGGGACAGTAACATTTCTCCACTCACAGTTGCTGAGCCCCTCATTCATTTTTCCTGTTCAATCCTAATGTAACCCAATCAGAAAACATCACCTCAGTTTTGAGAGGTAGGTTTCAAGATGAGATGCAATCAGTTTAAGGAAACATTTTGGGATTCAACCTCCGAAACAATCCACAATACTTAAGTGGTTCGTAGGAAGCGTTTGAGTGAGGCTGATAAACCTTGGAAGATCAGGTCATCATGAAGCCTCTGAAACAGCTCTCTGGAAGGATGTCCTGATGGGAGATGTAATTCCAGCAGGGATTAGTGAAGGATTATCCCACGTTGACGCCTAGGCCCACTTGCAGCTTGTCACCTCTGTGATTTACAAAGGCACCCATGATCAGGGTTGCAGGGAGCGGGGTCAGACGCTTCTCCAACACGCCTCCTATTATGCACCGACTGTTAATCATACCTGGATACACACAAAAAAAGGTCTCATTCAATTCAATTTTATTTAAATAGCGCCAAATCACAACAACAGTTATCTCATTGCGCTTTTCATAAAAGAACAGGTCTAGACCGTACTATGTGATATTATTCACAGAAACCCAATAATTCCCACCAAGAGCAAGCACTAGGCGACAGAGGCAAGGAAAATCTTCCTTTTAAGAGGCAGAAACCTTGAGCAGAAACATGGCTCAGGCTGGGTGGCCATCTGCCTCGACCAGATCTCAGTCTCATATCTTGCATGTTTTCTTGATAGTTTTCATTAAGAATGACATTTGACTCAAAGTTGCAGAAAGAAATTTACCTCGAAAGACCATGTTGGCCTCTGGGAGTTCCATCTGGTACCCAAATGAGGTTGTGGTCTCCTGGGTCCTGGTGCTGGCTTCAAACTCCACTCCAACTTGGATCTGGTGAACACAAACACATTTCCAAAGCACATTTTCAATATGCACCAAGAGTAACTGATGTGTTTATAAAGCCCAGTGGTATTTGCTGTACCTGTTTGTTGGCTCTGTGATAGTAACTAGCATGGGCACCTCCTTTCCCAGCATTCAACGTCGCCACCCAGTTTGGTCCTGCATGGAGACATGGAAAAAAGGTTAAAACACTGCTGCTAAATCAGGTTCAAACAGATCAAGAAAGATGCCAGCTCAATTCAGTCAGAGGTGTGAAGCAGATTCACAGTTAAGCCCAAAATCTCACTTGAGTACTGTCCAGCCAAAGTTAGAATTCCACCTTCCTCAGCTCGGCCCCGATGGTAGACCAGCTCCCCTCCTAACACAAGCCCAGAAGACACACTCTGCAGGAAGTGTGCTACGAGGATAACTGTCCAAGAGAAACACACAGAGATACACTGATTTGCTGACTGCATTTGTACTTTTTTCTAATATTGGTGGAAACTGATAGCATGCCAATATTTTGATCTTCATCACGAACTACAGATGATAAAACTGAGTGATGCTCAAGGAAGGCTTTTATTGTTCCACCTGTCATGTCTCACCTGACTCTCTAAGGACGTCTGGGTTGGCTACTGTCACGGCTGCAGTGAAGTCGCTCCCTCTGTACTCAGTTTCAAACTGCCATGTTACAAACTGGGACTGCTGGGTCTAAAACACAATCAACTCAACCGTTAAGTTGTTTGCAGCAAACAGCATTCATTTTGTGCAAAGCTAGGGACTTGTGACCGTGTCTGAACATGGGATGGGATAGATGGGTTTAAGGAAAGAGACAGACATTAGGATCTTACCTGGAACACTGTTCTGGCTCGTACGCGCTCAGTGAGATGCAGCAGAGCGTGAGCATTCAGACTTCCCGAAGAGTCCATCTCACCGATCAATGCCGGGGCATCCTAAAATGTGAAGAAGCATAAAGATGCAACCTGTCAACTCAAAAAAGCAGCTTAGAGCTAAGCAGCTATACAGCTGAACACATAAGCGATAAAGTAGTGGTAAAATATTTCTTATGTGATGAGTCGTGCTTTACCTTGTCCTTGCTGTAATCATCAGACTGCAGATGCTCAACGTGGAATCGATAGTACGAAGGACTGACAGCACTAAGGTGGAGAGCATGACTGACCTGGAAGGAAACACATGGCTCATGTAAAAGATTAGATTAATACATTTACAGATGTAAGAGATTTACACCCTAATTATATTTATATGCCACAAATTGACTGAATGTAAATGAATGTGGGTGGAAGAGACACCTTGAAGAAGCTGCTCAGAGTTTTATTGAGGATCATCTTGACTCCCTCAATCTGTTGAGGAAAAACATCTGGGGAGACAGAGACAAAAACAGACAGCTCATGTAACATTATTATCACATTTGGTGCGTTCACATACACTGTAATCATCTGATTATTCCCCATTTCTGATAGTGAGATTGATTTCAGATCAATTACTTTCCTTTTTCAGATTAAGGGATTATGTGTAATTAATGTTTTCTTGAGATATGATTATTGAGTCACAAAAAAACCATTATTTTCAAAGCTAAAATAGTAAAAATAGACTTTTACACATTATTTTGGGAGAGCTAACTACATGTGAACTTTGGGGTTGGAAAAAAATGTTGGCATTGTTTTACAATTCAACAGTTGTAGCCTTAATGCAAGAAGATTTTTCACCACATCCAAAATGCTTTTTGCGTCAAGCATTCAATTGCCTGACTACTTTTCTCCATGTATTGTCTGCCCCGTCCTCCGTGGTGTATACTCCACTGGTCTGGCTTTTTTAGCCAGACATACCTTTGCAGCTCCTGTGGAGAGAGTGAAAGCTGCCTGGGTTGGGTAGGCGGCCATCTCTCCTCTCCCAGCGTGGCGGGCTGTCCCAGTGAGCAGGATGTGTGTTCCACCGAGAAGGAGCGGGGTTCGTGGAGAAAGGCCAGTTCTGATGGCCCGGACCGGAAGACAAGGCCAGAACGCTGCCCATGTGGGCGCAACACTTCCTACAAGACACAAAGGAAAGATTTACCATGATGCTATGACCCATTTATTTATCTCCTCTGCAGCATGCACCTGCACTATTTAAAGCCAGACTCACAGAGGCAGAGCATAAAAAATACCCTGAAATGTAATTTACAGAAGAAAAAAAAACATTTTCCTTAGCCAAACAGAGCATAGACAGATGCTTTGACTATGAATAATATAAACGAACAACACCTTCACTCACAGAGGTAATGACATCAATTATGAACAAAACTGAATGAATGAATACAAATTTATATTTAACATTCATTTTGCTGGTGCTTTAAAATGGCTTATATTGTATTTAAAACTTGAGTTGCACGAATGATTATACGACTATGTGCATCGTTCAAGGCTGTCCTTATTTTCAAGTGCAGGTGCAGCAATTCCGTTAGCTAGCATGACCTTAGCTTCAGCAAAAACAGACATATATGTGCGCTAGTTGTTTCACTACCTACTTCCGTTGTTGATAAGAGACCTTAAAATCCCGAGCGGAACTGAGGATCGCACATCAGAAAACCTGTCAGGTTATTTTTTTTTAGAGATAAACTACTGATAAGCGAAGGCAATCGATGCTGGGAACTGATGCAGCATTTAGCTCTCTCCTCCAGATGTGATGCGCCACCCTGTAAATGTGTCCCTCTGAAAACATGACGACAATCCTGTGGTATGAAAAAAATACGACTTTACATTTGCATGTTTACCACCCAATGGTAACATTAGTAAAATTATACCTTTACATTTCCACCTCCTTAAGTTTAAACACATTAGTTTTGTTGTTTCGCGGCTTCGAAAGCTCGGGGCAATAGCGTACTGTTCATTATGTTTCTTATCGGACTACTGTATCTGCGACACAGCGCTGAACGCAGTCTGCTACAGGTGAGATAATATTATTCGACTTTCATGTGCCGCATCGCCGGGGAGCGAGAGAAGGTCAACGCCGTTATTCAACATTAAAGTCAATATATTTTCTGTTATTTTGCCGAGACATTCTTTGACACAAGATACTGACGTTTCCTACTAAAATGTGCGATCATAGTAGCCCGTGAAGAAGACGATCATTGTCGCTCCTACGCGTCTCTTCCTTTCCACTCGAGCAATAAATGAGGGAGCAGATTTTGGGGTAACGTTAATCATTCAGGGGATTGAGTTTCTCTGTGCCCCCCTTCATTTCCAGTTGGCGTGGACATGTCTCCTTCACGGTCCATATTGCTGGTGGGAGAAGGGAACTTCTCATTTTCTGCCTCTGTGAGCCAGTTACACTCTGAAACCGAGACCAGCATAACGGCCACTTGCCTGCAGCGTCAGGAGGAGGCACTGCGGCATGAAGGTGCAGCCAGTAACATTCAGATCATCAAGGACTCAGGTACGACTTTGTGGGGGCTTTTTATATTGGTGCTGACTTGTATTTTGTGGGACTACACTTTTTTGTACACTTTCTTTGTTCTTACGCGTTCATCAGGTGGAGAGGTGGTTTTCGGGGTGGACTGCAGGAAGCTGGGGGAGTGTGCCTCTCTCCAGGGCCGTGCGTTTGACCGTGTGGTGTTTAACTTTCCTCACTGCGGGAGAAAGAGTGGGGTTAAAAAGAACAGAGAACTTCTTAAAAACTTCTTCCTCAGGTACAGCAGCACCGTGCAGTACAGTTAGATCCACTCAGAGCATGTTCTGTAGTCAGAGATGGACTTTGAAATTGTTTGACCAAAGAAACAAATCTCAGCTGGACTCACTATCACTTTATTCTGAGTTTTCAACAGCATCTCACTCTCTTAAGCAGTGGATGCAGTTTTGTAAGGAAGATTATTTTTCCTTTTAACACAAATCACAGTGGTGTGGGCATTATTCCTTTTCTCCACTCAGATTTATAACACTTAATAGCACTGTTTTTGCAATGTATAGCCCAAAAAACAAATGATGAATAGAACAAGGTATCATTCCTGTGTTTTCTTTCTTGTACTGACCAAAATTTGTGTGTAGTAGTAAGTATTGACTAAAAGCTGGCGTCGAATGCTTGTTCTTTGATCAGACAGTTCCCAATTGAAATCAGAATTGTCAGTTTTTTCAAAGATTTATGTAATAAAGTTCTCGTATGGCCGCTTGTGTTTAGATATCATTTAACATTTGAGGGCTTTGGCTTCTTCTTGTGTTAAATGAAGACAAAAATGTTTTATAGAAAAGTATGTTTATGTTTCTCAAAGTCAAGTATTAGGGAAAAAAGTTTGGTATCATTACCGAAACTCTGATTATCATTAGTTCTGTTGTCTATATACCTTTTTATGAACTGAAAAGGTTTCCAACTTCCGTTTTCCTTTAAAATATACTGAATACTTTTATCTGGGCTTCCAGTTGTGTTCAGGTGTTGGCTGAAGACGGGGAGGTTCACGTTTCCTTGTGCAACGGACAGGGTGGAACACCAGTGGACCGCCCGAAGCGAGAGTGGCACAACAGCTGGCAGGTGGCCGCCATGGCAGCAGAGGCAAACCTCATCCTTACCGATGTCCATCCTTTTGAAAGTGAGAAATACCAGGGCTACAAGTGCACTGGATACAGGTAAGGGGTAAAGGTGAGTGTTACAGTGAATAGAAACGGCCCTTCGTGTTCATGTGCATACTGACACTGTCTAACAATGGTGTTGCTATTGTACAGGAGCCAAGATAAGGGCTTTCATGTGGAGAGAGCCTTGCTCCATGTGTTTACTCGCAGCCTGCCCTACACCTCTGCTCAGATACTAAAAGTGGAGGAGGCTGTTGAAGGGGAGAATGTCCAGTACTACGTACCAGCCGAGCTCAGTGATTACATATTCAGGTGCAGTAACTCAGGGACTCGCATGCTGTTTGAGTAATAGGCCACCAACGCAAAAACACAAAGTTACATAACCGAGTGCTTACTGTTTCTTCTCTTTCATCAGGGGATTTCTCTGCTCAGGCTCTGTCCACCCTGTCAGATTGGTGCAAGATTTTATTCTCCAAGGACTGGCGGAGAAGTGTCCAGTCTCCATGACAACAGAGACCATTCCCTTCCTACTTATGGCCAAACAGCTGGAGAAGTGCTGTGGTGACGTCGACAGCAAACACTGCTACTGGATCCGCCTGCTTCAGAAAGACCTCAACTGTGATGTTCACACCTCCACGGACAAAGCAAAAGCTCCGTTGGTGCGTACAGACACTCGAGACTCTCTGTCAGCCAGATGTGTCACCTCAGAGAAAGTGGACACGGCGAGGAGCAAAGGAGCTGAGAGCTTAAGGTCGGCATGCTCTCTAGATGTTGATCCTGAAGGGGAAAGTGGTCTTTATATGCTGCGTCCATCACTGCTCCCTCATATTGAAGAGCTTTTAACTAAAAAAGAAGAGTTGATTAACGATGCAGGGAGTAATGGGGAGAATGAGGGGAATAGTAAGCTTGTTGAAGTTGAAGGACACAAGAAGGAGGAGTCCTGCGGGGGCTCGAATGGTGTTACCAGCTTGTTATTTGGCATTAGTGGCCTGGTGTTCAGGAATGTGCCTATCAACCTTTGGGCTCTGCCTTCCTTTCATGAGCTTCTCCTCAGAGGTGTTTTCCCTTTAGAATGTAAGCCAATCAGATTGCTTGGACAAAGGCTGGAAAAGCTGCTCGCTCCTTACGGGGTCTCCTTAATCGCACAACAGGGTTGTCTGCGTCTGATGGCACAGCCAATGGGTTTGGTTGGAAGAGTGTATGCAAGCAATGCAAGAGACAGCATTCCCCATGTGAGTGTGACTGTGTCCCTAAATCTAGACCTCCTCGCCGTGCTCCTGTTCTCACTGCCCGACTGGCGGCTGCTGTGGTCACACGACCCACGCTTTTTACAACAGTTTGCATCCCGCCCATCGCCAGGGACGCCTTTCCACCCATTCTCCCTGTTCCCCGAGCAGTTCAGCTTCGACATCAGCTTCTGGACAGGGCCGACGTGGGAGGAGAGGAAGTTCCACGCTGTGGTCCGAGAGGGCAGTCATGGGACAGTGGAGCAAGTTAAACTCATTGACACGTTCTCACACCCTGACCTAAGCCAGACCAGTTACTGCTATAGACTCATCTACCGCTCGAACACACATGCTCTGTCACACACACGAGCCCTCGAGTTTCATCAACACCTACAGTCCTTTCTTACCTCTCGGTTGCAAGTCACCATCAGGTAGCTACATTTAAATGTCAAGGAGAAACAAGGATAACCTCTTACATAGGTCACAGGTCTGTTTGTAACTGCTAATTATATGTGTATTTTATGAAAACCTACAGTTGAACAGTGTTTACAGTAGTTGAGGTATTGCTTGTTGTAGTCTTTGAAAAGTGACTGGAATTATGTGTATCATGTGTGTTTTAATTATCATACAATAAAGCTGTCATTTAACATAAATTTTTGGTCTATAGAGTGTCACTGTAAAATAGTTTGTCACATTTAATACATGCTGCAATAAAGCATAAAAGCAAGTATTTTGTAATTAAACAGCTCAATTCATCAGATCAGTAATCTCTGTCTGAATAGTATTCATAAACAAAGACCGTTTATTCCTCTGATGTTGATGCAGGAAATATTTGTGGAACAATAGAGACATAGGAAAAATAGAGACAAAGTTTTGAGCTGGGAGTTAGTTGTGTAAGCAGTAGTTGATTTCCAGAGATTTTTTGGAAAAACTGCTCCACTTAAAACCAAATATGAATTAATTATTAATTTATGAATTTACTCTTCATATGTTGAATTGTATGCTTGCCTGAAGACAAAGACATGTTTTGCATGTTCAGATGATCTTCTTTCCACTGAAATACTCTAGGTTATGTTATCAAGTCAAAAACAATTATGAATTGTTAATGTGCCACTTGAACACAGTTCACTGTATTTTACCCATAATTACTTTGTTTAGGAATTATTTAGTTTTTTCAAAGACACAGTAGTGACTGTTAAGAAGCCCGCATGCTTATAATCAAACGACTGATTGCTCCTTGTTCAGCTAAAGAAAATTGTGATTTATTCAATTTATTGTAGGCCTTCTGTGCAACGAGTAATTTCTTTTTATTTAAAAAGACAACCCATCTTTATTTTTTTTTTACATATTATAAAAAATAAGGACAATACATATATATATAAAATATAACGTTAGACAGCGAAGTTAAAAGGAAGCTGGATGTAGTTGACTGAGAGGATCAATCCCAATACCGTTTTTTGCGACTCAGAGCCATCCATAATCTCTATGATGAGAGCTGTCAATAACCGGACAGCGGCGGAAATGAACGAAGTCGCACTCGGGAGCAGCATCGGAAAACATGGCGGCCAAGGCGCTCCGGCAGCGAAACAGGCGAGGCAGCAGACAAGATGCAAACAACGTGAACACCCCCTCCGAAGCTCGGCAACCGAAAGAGGAGAAAGGCAGCGATGACAGCAGTATCACAGAGACTCGGCAAGAGTGAGTATGAGCCGGGAGAAGGGACGTTAGACCCACCGGTGCGGGAAGCTCCATCCCCGGTGTGGCTGACAGCCTGAGCAGTGGAAGCTAGCTAGCTAACAAGCTACTTTGATACGTTAAGCAAGTTTTGATCACTACAACACGATAACAACGATTGATAACAACCTAAATGAATGTGTTTGCAGTACTTTGAAATATAATGACTGTTTAGTTTCCGTCCAAATAACAAGTTAGTTGCCTCGTTTCTGTTTTAATAGAGAAACGTAACGCAGTTCATTCATTCTTCCCAACTGTCACCAGATTTACTACAGCTGACCAGTTTAGCTGTCAGGAGGGGGTCAACTCATGCTCAGCACGGACATGAAGGTTCATTTTAAATGAGCGACTGGAGTTGTTGATAGGTTGCTGAAGTCCTCTAAAAGACTTTGTTGACAGGTTGTATTAAGATGACGTGTCATATTAAGTTAAAAACGTAGGGAGGATTTATGCTGAACTGCAACTGAACCGACTAATCTGATGGGTGTGAACAAGAGTAAAAAGTAAATATTATAATAATAAAAGATAATAAATATCTTCAGCCATGCTTATTGTAAACACAATATTAGAAACTACACCTGATACAGCTATGGATTTAGGATTAAAGGATATGAAAGTTTATTTGTCACAGACAGTACACAGACAGTATATGTAAGGAGATACAATATGGTGTGCTCTTATAGTGCCAAAAGACTAGTGTGAAAACTAACAATTAGGAGAAAAAAAAAACAAATGTAAAGGATTAAAATTCATGATCAAAATATATAAATGTATGTAAAAATGTAAAATGCACACGTCACAATTTTAAGGCGACCCATGTGATGTTTGTACACGCTGGAGATAATGGTGTGATGTAATCAGAAACCTCAGTAACTCTGAGGTCATCTGTAGACAGCATGCTGTGTGTCTTGAAGCAAGCACTGTCTACATGTGATGGTAATATCATTTACCAATACAGCACTTTTCAAGCAGGATGCAGAGGTAGTAAAATAAACAGAATGACAGTTAAAAAGAAAAGAAAACAAATTATGTAAAATGTAAATGATATAATAGTAATAATAAAGCTTGGATCAATAAAATGATGCTACTAATGATAATAGTAACAATGATAGTCACAGTTAATTATAATTAAGGCTGGTAGGACAAAGATAAAATTGAAATAACGTTTAGATAAAATATTTAGGTTTCATCCACCAGCTGAAAACGGACAACAAACAGACCGGTAATTGTGAAAACTGGAACCGGAAGAGTACTAGTGGAGGAGAACTGTGTAATCAGTTTTAATTAACCTTTTTTTTAATACACTAAGTGATGGTGCAAAAACCCAGCATTTTGTTGCTGAAATGGATCTTAATGATAATGCATTATATTACTGTAGGGTATTTAGCAAATGTGCATCTGTGATTTTTTTTTTAATAGGTCTGTAAGTCGTGGAGGGCAGGTATGGGCTCCAGAAGCTTCAACTGCATTTAAATGCCTACTCTCCGCACGTTTCTGTGCAGCTTTGCTCAGCAACATCTCAGACTGTGATGAGACCTTCAACTACTGGGAGCCTGTGAGTGCAACTCACTACTGTCAGAAATGCTAAAGTGCAATATGCTATCTATTGATCGACTGATATGCGTTTTTCAATAATTGGTGCCGAGATTTAGAGAGCAGGACGGCCGATGTCAGAACAAAGAAAAGTCATGTATAACTTGATTATTCCATGCCAAGAAGAATCTCATATACATGGTTATCTTATCTAGTAATGTGTTGTTTTAGATAAAATTTTTATGAATGAATTAAAGGAAAAAATACATTGTGTTGTGCTGTAGATTTCTCAACGTGACTGGTGTTTGAGAGAGACTGTTTGTCAGAAGTGACGTCATTCAGCTCTATTATTCTAGCAGTAACAATATACATTTAATGTTGGTTTTAGATTAGATTAGCTGTCATTTAGGATGGGAGAAACGTGTTAACATTTAGAAAAGATGATGGCCATTTAGGGCTTGAAACTAACTTTTCACCACCTTCTTAAAACTCACAAGAGGGAGCACTAACATCGTTCCACAGCAGCCACACTGACAAGTGAGTGCAGGTATTGGCCAGTGCCGATTATTTCAAATGCCTGATATTGGCCTGATTAATTCGTCGATTGATTAGTGCTGTCATAAATGCTGTAATTTGTGACCCTCTACAGGGATTTTTTATGCCTTTTTATTTTATTGTACCAGAAAGTTACTGCTATTCTGCCATGTACGTAATTGTTGTGATGACTGTTTTGACAGATGCACTACCTGCTATACGGCACGGGGATGCAAACATGGGAATATTCTCCATTGTACGCAATTAGGTCGTACGCTTACTTATGGCTACATGCTCTTCCTGCTTGTGTGCATGCCCACGTTCTCCAGACAAATAAGGTAACTGTTCCAGACTTGCTGTCATTTTTAACATTTTCTCTTCTTTTAAACTGAAGTACAGCAATTATTTTTGTGTAGGAACATAAAATATGTGGGAATTAAGTTACAGATCCGCTCCTTTTCAATATGTATTTTTCAGTAAAAATCTGTATAAACTGATGTAGTTACATGTTCCTACATGGGGCCACCCAAAACCGTACATGAATTCACACATGCACACATACTGAGGTACGTGTGTATATCATTATACTGTGAATATTTGCAGACGTTTCAGGAATGATTGTGTTGCAGGTGTTGGTGTTCTACTTTGTACGGTGTGTCTTAGCGTTCTCCTGCTGTGCCTGTGAGCTCTATTTCTACAAGTGAGTTAACACTCCTCTTAAATGCAAGTGGGCATCCTAAGTGCTTTAGCTTGCACATTTCGTGCTGATTATATAGATATCTGTATATAAAGTGTGTATGTGTGTGTGTGTATATATGGTATGATATGAAAGTTAACTGTTTGGTTTGTTTATGTGTGACACAGGGCAGTTTGTAAGAAGTTTGGTTTGCATGTGGGTCGTCTGATGTTAGCATTCCTCGTCCTGAGCACAGGAATGTTCTGCTCGTCTGCAGGTTGGTCAGATTTACTGAGTTAATCCATTTTTGTACTTAGTTACTTTTCGCCCATTCTGTCAATTTTTATCATCTATTCAGTTTGGTATTTGATTCAGATACTACCTTTCTAATACTGTCTTTAGTGTTTACCACCCAGCCTTTAGAACGTATTACAGATCAGATCCAAAATATAGAGCAGATCTGCCATTTAGACATTGTGCTGGAACATTTCATATTTATGATACGTTTTGTGATCTGCTTGTTCACTTTATTCCCGTGTTCATACGAAGGTCGAATGAAAAAGGCTTTGCAGAGGGAACATATTGTGACTGTGACTTTTGTATAAAAATTCATCCTCGTCTTTTGTTCTTCTCCTCAGCATTCTTACCTTCCTCTTTCTGTATGTATACGACGATGGTTGCCATGACGGGATGGTTTCAGGACTCAACACCGTTAGCCATTATGGGCGTGGCTGCCGGTGCCATTGTTGGATGGCCATTCTCTGCTCTGATTGGGTAAGGTCATAAACTGAAATGTCTTTTTATTGGCAATACTTTTCCCAGACCGACCTGTCAAATTCAATGACTCTTAATGCAGGTTTGGTATATTTTCTCTGCAGGATTCCAATTGCCTTCGACCTGCTGGTGTTAAAGAGGGAGTGGAAAAGTTTTCTCACCTGGTCAGCTGTTGCTGTGCTTCTGCTGCTGGTGAGAATATAAAAAAATACATTTAAATGAACAAGGCTTTAAATTTACATATTTCAGGACAGCAGTGCATGTAGATGAGTTTCTTTACAGTTTCAAAGCTGCAGTGTGTACACAGAGTTAATCATTAATAATAATTAGGTGACAGTAATAGTAAATGTTTACGAGCAATGGGTCCATTCACTCTCCGCTCTGTTTATCCTGTGTGTCTTTCTCAGGTACCCCTAGTGGCAGTGGACTCTTTCTTTTATGGCAAACTGGTCATTGCTCCACTCAATATTCTACTGTATAATGTCTTCACACCACATGGACCCGATCTGTACGGTAATATACGTACATGTTTGGGGAATTTATCATAGTGATTGTTAGACTGATTGTCTATTATTTTAAAGACAGAATGCAGCAAATAGATCTTGAATGAAAACATGAACAGTTTAATAAAGCTGCACTATTTTTATTGGACACTAGAGGGCACACCATCATTAACACCATCATATCAAACCCTCTAAAAGTGGTGCCAATAGATTGTATTTGTCTCCATTACTTTGGCAGAAATAGGCTTTACCCACAGTAAAACAATATATGTAAGACCTTTGGGCTTGAGTATCCACCATCATCTGGTATTCCAATTTATTTGACATCTGTGGATTTTCAACCTTTAGAGTTATGTTTTTATTGTGATGGTCTGTACATGAGCTGTTTTGTGTTGTTTGATTTTCAGGTACAGAGCCGTGGTATTTCTACTTTGTAAATGGAATCCTGAACTTCAACCTGGTGTTTGCTCTGGCACTGTTTTCTCTGCCATTGACTACTCTCATGGAGACACTGTTACACAGGTTCAATGGTGAGGACTGACCATGTTTTTCCGATTCCGTCTGATTCCGATCGATTGGCTAGCGACCGGAATTCAGGTTTCAGCTTAATCAGCTGTGATCTGTGACCGGGGCATATTGGTGTAACATATATGATCCTGTGCCAGTCACATTTACACCCGTGCTGCGCTGCACACTATTTCACGTCAGTAAACAACTATTATCACAGCCACACAAGCAGAGTACCATGTGCTAAAACATGTCGTTAGGGTAGAAGTTCTTCACCATGAGTTAAGAAGAAACAACATTCGTCAAAAAAGGCCAAAATAAGCCTTGTTTCCCACACAGACTTTACTTGGGACGAACCGCCCAGGTTTATTGATGGTCGCCAAAGTATATTTGGCAGAGAGAGAGAGAGAGAGACGTTATCTGGTATTACGTAAGAGGACACGGCCACAGTGGATATTTTGCAAGCAGGGACCAGGTAAAGCAACCGTGAACATACCTGTTGGTGCTAATGTCATTCGGTACCACACAGTCTCAATTGTTTAAACAGGCTACGCCATTAACACCAGCCTCCCACACGGCTCAACTGCTGCTGTGAAAAGTCGCGAGGGGAAAATCCACAACGCTTCCACAACTTTATAAAACATTCTGCTGACAAATAAAGTCAACAGAGCAGATGCAAACAGAGAGAGAGAGACAGGTGTAGATGTCTGAAGGGAAAAACAAGGTGAGCAGTTTAAAGCAGTTTGTGGGTAAACACTGAAATAAGGTGGAAAATTAAGTAGAAATAAAATTGTAAAATGAGAAATAACCTACCTGAAAGTGGGCAATGTATTAGTTCAAATATTTTTAAATTAAAATATAAATATATCCCCCACCACTACAGTTACATTGTCATTATGGACCCCAGGAAGAATAGTCGGTGCTTATGTTGGTGTTAATGGGGATCCTAATAAAGCAAGAAAGTGAGAATTTTCCATTAAAGAAAATTTACAAAGTAAAAAAAATAATAAATAAAAAATCAGAATCGTCCAAAATCGGATTTAGCAGGTCAGGCCGTTAAAAAAGTCAGAATCAAGAAAATTGCAGTTGATGCATCTCTACAAAATGACTAAATGTTGTCATTGCTTGCAGTTTTTGAGGGAAGGAAAGAGTGTTTGTCATATAGTGGTGGTAATGTCTCACTCTTTCACCTCGTTGACCTGCTCTCCTGTTTTTTAGGACAGACTGAATGCTGATATGTAATGTATGTAATGAAATCATTTTTGCTGCGATGTTAACTTCTAAAGCAGCTACTCTTGTGGTTTCATATGCTTGTGCACACATGTTTTCTGCAGTGCAGAACCTGGGCCGTCCATACTGGCTGACTCTGTCTCCCATGTATCTGTGGATGTTGGTTTTCTTCACCAGACCCCATAAAGAAGAGCGTTTTCTCTTTCCCATCTACCCTCTTATCTGCCTCAGTGGAGCTGTAGCCCTCTCTTCTCTACAGGTGTGTGTTGCCATTTTCAAGTTTTGGCTTTGTTAACAAAACTGTACTCTGTGTTAGTTTTTTTACCCTTTTTAAGGGTTCTTTCACACCTGCCTCATTTAGTTTGGTTGAATTGCACTAGAGTTTGTTTTCCCCCTTGGTGTGGTTTGTTTGGGCAGGTGTGAATGCAGCAATCGCACTCTTGTGTGCACCAAAAGCGGACCAAACAAACGAACTCTGCGGGGTTTGCTTGTGGTATGAAAGCAAACGGGCCAACCACAGCAGAGATGTGATCTGAGCATTATTTCCAAAGCTGAACCACTAATAAATCCATCTGCTGGCCAAGACATGTGTTCAGCAATCTTATAACTGATCTGTATAAGCCATGTGTAGGCTATGTTTATGAAAATCATTTGGTAGCGTATACGTGTCAGCACAGGTAGGTATTTTCCTTTATTGATGGGTCAAAGCTGTTAAAAAAGAAGGGCCATTAGTAGGCCTACTCTGTTTACCCTGTTAGTTCATTAAGTCCATAAAACATTTGAGACAGCGATACCACAGTATACTATAGGCTAATAAGCCCCGAATTATTACTGTATTACATGTCCTGTTTTTACGTTATTATTTATACCGCAGATCGACCACATAGATGGGCTATGCGGTCTAAAATTACTAATCATGTTTATAATAAATTATTACTTTGTGAGCTCTGTGAACTACCAATGTTATCATTTTTTTCACTTGGACTGGACCAAATGAACCAAACTACAGGTGTGAAAGCACCCTAAGTCACGAAATATGCATGTGAAATTAGTTTTTACAGATTGATTTTATTTCTTGCAGAAATGCTACCACTTCCTGTTCCAGCGCTACAGACTGGAGCACTACACTATCTCATCCAACTGGTTGGCTCTGAGCGGAGTAGTGGTCTTCGCAGTGCTGTCACTGTCACGCTCTGTCGCCCTCTTCAGAGGTGTGTGTACACAGAAACACTGATCTCCTAAGCACCAGACAACAAAAAACAACCAAGATGGATGAAATGAGATTTATTTCTCTGTCTACAGGCTACCACGCCCCTCTGGACCTGTACCCAGAGTTCCATCGCATCGCCAAGGATCCAACTCTCCACTCAGTCCCTGAAGGCAGACCTGTGAGTGTGTGTGTGGGCAAAGAGTGGTACCGCTTCCCAAGCAGCTTCCTTCTACCGCACAAGTCAGTATCCAGGAGTCCAACACAGGTCTTCAATGTGTAGTTTGGAAAGTGCATTTTCCAGGTGTGACTGTGTGCTGATTCAGTTTCTCTTCCTAATCTCCAGCTGGCAACTGCACTTCATTCAGTCTGAATTTAAAGGGCAGCTGCCTCAGCCATACGCCTCTGATCCTCTGGCCACACAGATCATCCCTGCTAACATGAACGACCAGAACCTGGAGGAGCCAACCAGATATGTGAGTGCCTCAGACACAGGTGCATGTTTGCTGGCACATGGACACGTGTAGCTATAGTAGTGGCATTTTAATTTTTAAATTTCTTCTCTGGGCAGGTGGATTTACGGTACTGCCACTACGTAGTAGACCTGGACACAGATGAAGAGACGCCACTTGAGCCACGTTATTCAGCCAGCAAAGAGGAGTGGAACGTCATCGCCTATAAGCCTTTCCTTCAAGCATCAAGGTGTTTTCCCAAATGCAATTTACACAGATAAATAAATGGCTTCCAACTCTTCTGATGATCATAAAATTTTAAATCTTAAAAAAATCTTAAAAACCTAATGTACTGTAGCTTAAAAAATACTTAATTCATTTTTCCTGCATACAAAGACTGATAGACTGATGCAGATTTGTAATTAAACATCTTTCTCTTTCAGGTCATCTCCTCTCTTCAGAGCGTTCTACATCCCGTTTATATCAGACCATCACACCATCTACAGCCGCTACGTCATCTTGAAACCACGGCGGCAAAAGCAGCCTCGAAAGCGGACCCATGGTTGATCTTTGAACATTAACCCCAAGCACAAAATCCTAACATCAGAAATCAATCACTTCCCCTCAGAACAACTGGCATTTGTGACTTTGTGTGTTTGGTCGTGATTGTTGGACATGTGTGCATGCGTGAAGTATTTGTGCCATGAAGCATTTGAAGAAATCAGACCCTTTAAGGACGTTATGTCTGCAGGCGTGCTTGGCAGGTATCAGCTGGACCTGTATATCAAACATTTTATCCCAGTTTGTGTTTGTGTGTAAATGAATGTCCTACAATGGATGCACACTACAAGATTTTACATGTATTTAGCCCAGAACAGGCCATTACACACAAATGTTTTGTGTTTTCTTTTCATAAATTCAGAAAATGTGTGAACATGTGGCCTGTAGGGAAGATTATTTTTAGAATAATTAATGTAATAAATCTTGTAGTGTTTGCTTGTCTCCTCTTGGAACAGTATCCTATTGTGTGCGCTGTTGGGTGTGAGTGGTGGAGATGAATGAAAGCGATGGTGCGTTATTAATTTAACTTTGAATGTTAATAAAAACATGATTTACTGCGAATACAACCTTCCTGGGTTTTTTTATTGGGACAGTAAAATCACTGCACCGCAAGCAGACAGATTCAATTCTAATCTCATTTTATTTGAAGATTTCCTTAAGTAACAAACATACAAACCGTTCTCACTTACAGGAGAGCAGGAGTCAAGGCATTATACATTCTGAATAAATAATAATGATGCTATATTTTATCATTCTCTTCGATATCATGCCATTGCTGTGGTCAGGCTGCAGGCACTCGAGCTGAATTCAAGATATGAGCTACCTTTTCACTCGCTAGCATTGGCTGTCTTTGATTTACTCAGTAGGAGATCGAAAGCCATTAATAAATAAGGGGGAAAGTGTGTCAATGAAATTCTATTCAAGTTATGGACATCTCACAATTTAAGGCCACGTCACACACACTTGCAGTACACAAAATATCCAGCCTTGGCTCCCTCAAGCAGTATTAGTTTATTGTCTTAATCTGTTTGAGGTAGCCTGTTTATATCAGGTAGCCCTGGGTGTGATTAAACAATATTTACAGGCACACCAAGACCTAACTAGTTATCCTACCAAGCAAGGGCAGCATGACAGGGACATGCAAACAGGCTGCTACACACAGACCTTTACTGTCAGTCGCTGTCACTCAGTCGCATCTGAGGCACTTCATGCATTTCTGGGAGGTTATTATTGTTTGGAGTCTGTCAATTTTGATGATATCGCACTGTGTGGAGGAAAAGTGGATGTGGACGTGACAAAAACAATCTGGCCCACCTCATGGTGAGTTCCTGTTATATGTCAGTTTGAGCTTTAACTTGGCTTTTTGACTGGGCGTCTTCTACCCAAAGATGGAGTATCCTCTGCCTCTGAAGGCCCCCAGGTTTCCTGTGTTTGTTTGTGGTAATTGTCTAAAAGAAAACATGGTTAAAATAGATTAAGCATCAACTGAAATGACTGGGGAATAGAAAGGTCCAGAGAAATGATCTAGTCTTGGGGCCTGGTAATGTAGAGTGGCCTTGTGTTAAAAGAAGACTCCACAGATTTAGCTTTGCACGCTAACATGGTCGGACTCTCGATGGAGTTTAAAAAAAAGGATCAGAAGAAGATATCTTTTTTTTATTCCATTTGTTCTTCTTTCTTGTCAAAAACTGGTCTGTGATTCGGGTGTGTCATGCTAATAGCGCTAATGTAGCCTCCAGAAGCGGGTTACAGAGGTTTGGTAAGCTCACTTCTGTCTAACTCCACATCCATGTTTATTTTTTCCATTTTCAAATTTGTAGTCTTTGACCCAAAACAACGCTGACTCAAGTGACATCACTTGAGGCAATGTATCAGATTTCACACAGCTCCCTCTGGAGCCATAAAAGGCTTTATGTAACTTTTATTCACAAATGCAGGTGTACTCCCAAGACCTATAAACAGGGGTGGAGTTCCCCTTTAATATTTAATCTCAAAACTCCTTAAAAGTGTCCGTTCACCCAGATTATAAAAATATTTTTTCCTCACTTGCCTATAGTGGTGCAGTGTCTATGCAAACTGGATTTTATTTGTCCCAGTTTAGAAATTTCTACCATAATACCAATATAATTAAGGTGAATGGACTTTGATTTGGTGAAAAAATATGTTTAAAAAAAACAGTAGTGTGGCCAGTGTTATTTAAATGTAAGTTTCCAATGCTGTGAGCACAAGAAAGTGAGATTTTTTTTTTTTTATTGTAATTTGGGTAAACTGATTCTTTAATTCTAAATCTATATTCCTAAACAAATTCTTTTGAATTGTGGAGTAATTGACCAAATATATTTAGGCTTTGTCCTCATGTCCTCACCTGATTTTAGTCCCCTAATAGTCTTCAAAAACATACTGTACAAACATGCCATTCTCTCGTCCACAATCGCACGTATACTGCTGTACACACAATAAACGAGCTGTTTAGGGGATCAGTAGTTTTCTCTGTTTATCCATTCTTGTTCATTGAAGTATCTCCTTCCGCCATCAAGATTCAGGCCATTTTGGTAGCAATCCAGATTTGCTTGGTAGGATTTCCGGTTTCCATAGGTTCCGAGGCTGGTTTGGTAAGTGTCCTCCTTGCCGTTGGTGATGTATGTCTGATAGAGGTCAGCCTTTACTGTGTGACCTCCAGGCCTCAGTTTGGGATCATAGAGGTCACTCCCTCCTCTGATACTGCCATCATACAATCCGTGGTCTCCGTACAAACTGCTGCTGTAATGCTCACTCTTTGTTGTACGACGACCTAGACTCCTGTCATTAAACTCTCTATGCCCAGTGCAACCCAGACTACTGTCGTTCAAGTCCCTCTTTCCTGAGCGGCCCAAGCTGGTGTCATAGAAGTCTCGGGTGCCACGACGCCCAAGGCTGAGGTCATTGAGGTCAAAGTTGAGGAAGCCGCTCTCCGTGCTGGCAAGTGTGACAAAGCCGCTTTCGGTGTCCCGACCCCCCAGGTTGTCATAGTCCCCTGTCGGTGTGTCAGGAGAGGAGCATAAAAAGGAGGTGATTTTGGTGTGCGGGCGAGTTGAAACCAGGTCGTCATCCTTCTGGGAGCGAATAACGTTGTATACATCAGTTGGAGTGCTGGAGCTGACGCCCGGGTCTGTCTGGCATACTTCTGATTTCTGCTGCTTCCTCCTTCTGTCTCGCACACAGAGAAGCGTAAATAACAACCACCTCAAACATTAACATAGAACAAAACCTGCACCAGACTTCACTGTACAACAGTTTTCCTGGACTGAATGCCAAAATTCTTTAATGAAACAGAGGTGTTAATTGAACTTGAACTTGAACTAAAAAATATCAGTGTCTTAGTGAACTGATCCTACTAACAAGTATTGCCAAAGCAGTGAAACCCTAGTAAGGTTTATTCCTCTGAGCCGGCGTCTTTATGGGACAGGCCTTTTATTCCTTTACCATGCCGACAAATCTGAATGATTAACACTTTGGTGCTCATTGTTTCCATAAAATGAACTAAATGACTGAACTGTGGAGAATCTAACCAATCTAATAGTGTTTAACATGTTAATACTGACAAAAGCTGAAGCATTTGTATGCACGATCTAAGCAGCTTAAAACTAGCTTAAGCAGGTGACCTGGTGGGCTACAAGGGATTTTATATATCCAAAGATCTGCTGTAAAAAAACACACCAGGCATCTAATTGAGATCATGCTTTTAATTGAACTTTTATGGTACACTGTCCTTCTGACTATCATGTATTAATCCATAGTTGAAAATAGTCCCCAGCAAATGCACTTTTCCTCCTGTCATGGGATTTGTTGGCATATAGAATAAAAACAAATGGATCCTTTAAGTTTACCAATTAAAGACACACTATGTGTTATATTATGGTTTTGTATGGAATGAAAATAATGCCAAAAAGCTAATAGATAGTCCTGGGTTTTTATATCAACCCTCATCACAAGAAAACAAAAGGTTGTTTCCAGGCCTGAAAGTTCTATATACCATCACGAAAAGCAAACAGTAAACAGCAAACCGACCTAAGTGACATGTTCTGTCTGTTGATCTCCTCCGCTGCGTTTAGTCATACAAACCCAGCCTGTTAAACCTGCCCAGCTTGTGCTGCATCCATAGTGCCAACAGGAAATGAAAGCTTGCTTAGCTATGTGTTCATAGCCTAGCCAATTAGATGAGCTTGACCTCTGCATGCACTGCAGCATTGCTTCAAAATGGATGTTTCAAGTGCCCCTTCATTTGCTCAGCACAAGTGAGTAAATTAAATCATTCAAAACTCTTTGTTGCTTAATGCCACGCTAATTACATCCATGGTGTCCCCTAATACTACTTAGCTAGATGTTTGACTGACTGAACAGGAGGAAACTATTCATAAAGTTAGTCTTAACATTTGATTCTGTGGTCAGGTATAGTTGACTAATATATGTAAACTTGCTACATGAGAACGTGGTTACATAACCTTCAAAACAAGCCACAATTTTACTGTGCACATCATAGGCGCACACCAGTACTTAATAGCCAGTGTAATATTACTTTTCCCAGTAACTAGTAGTGTAAGGGATTACTTTATCCGAAACAGTAATATTATTACTTACTAATCCAAGTAACGCTGCATTACTGTATTACAGCGTTACTGAACACACCATCTTTGACGTAAATGCGTGACCGTGCTGCAGGTCAGCGGCAGCGGACCTTATGTTGATTAAGTCAGCTGTTAGTCAAAAGCTAAAGGAAGAATGGAGAACGAGGGAGAGAGGCGTTCTTTCCACAGCTGTAAGTAGCTACTGCCACTATTGTGTCAAAGTCTAAGATTCAAAGAACATTGTCGTCTGTTATAAACTTTGTGCGACCAGCAAAAAGCTTTCAACCGCAAACAATTCTACATTTAATTTGTTGAAGCATCTGCTAAAGCAGCACAGCAACGTGAAACTTACAGAAAGAATCTCCTGCCACTACTGCAAGTGGTGCTCGGACTGGAGAGAATGGCGTTAAGCAATGTAACTTTTGTAAAAGTACTGAATACTGCTCTTATAATTCATGTGCAGAAAAACAGTAGTTAAAATGTACTTGCTTTATTTTTTTATTTCATCTGGTGGCATTAAGAAACGTTATCTGTTTTGTAAAAACCATACTCCTTGCTAATGTTATGAATAATTTGTTAAAAAGTCGGGACAGACTGCTTTGTTTTGGGGAGGGGGTGGGTGGTAGTAAAAGTAATATAGTAAAGTAACGAGTACATAACTAGTTACTTTTATCACCTAGTAATAAGAAAAGTAATATTATTACTTTTTTCAGTAGTAACATATTACAATTTCTGAGTAACTTGCCCAACACTGTTAATTGCACTACAGATCTGTAATAATGCTGTTATCTGGAGAAATCAGCCTTTTGTTTTCTCGACATAATGAGATAACCCGTCATCACAAGAAAACAAGCTTTGTTATCTCGAGATAACAACAAATAATTGCAAGCACAGCGGTTCTCAGCGTCCGTAGTTTTGGACCCTCACCGTCTGGTAAGCAGTTTGAAGCAGCAAACTCCGGTCACTGTCAGTAACAGCAGTATCAGGGGAATGGTGGGAATGATGATGTAAACCAAATTCAGAGCTAAAAGAGACAGAGAGTGGCAGATTTAGTGACTGTCAAAATGTCTGCTAAATCATATGCTGTGATGTCATCTATGAGCACATTTTACTTGTTGCTGTAGTGGGGTGTGGAGAAGGGGAAGGGTCCAGTGGCTCCTCTGTGGAGAAAAATAATCACGGTCAACAATGTTAAAAGTATTTTCAAAGTTAAAGAATGTTGAAATACTGTGTCAGCTGGACCTGCAGTGTATTTGCAGATGAAATTGTTTTTGGTTTCGCAATTATCGTCATTCCACTTGAACATGTAGAGCCCCCCCTGACCAGGAGGAGCGGACGGTTGGTGATACATCACCACACACACCTCGTAGCCGCATGATGGCTCATCCCAGTGCCAGTTTCTACAACAAACACACACAAAGCATGTGTACAAAATCAAATACATGCTTTAACAAAAATCTTTATAAAACTTAAAATCCCTATATGAAAAAGTAACAAAAAACAATACTTTTTTTGGTACATCTGAAAAGTGTCTTTAGCACTGTGTACCGAAAGCAATTTCTGCATCTGCATTTGTTGGCCGATTAGTAATGAGAAATTGCAGTTCAGAGAGTTCATTAAGAAACAGTGTATCCATTACTATTATTTTTGACAAAAAAATTAAGGGATCCTTTTAAAAATATATCTTAAGTTTGAAAAATATTTTAAAAACATTTTCAAAATCAATATCAGTTAATGCCTAAAAAGTTCAGGATTGATAGTGCCAAAGACAACATGTATAATTTGAAAACTTTTTCTTGACAAAAAGGTTTTATAGATTAAAAAAAAAAATTTGGCACTGAAACTCAAAGAATTTTAAACAATATTCAGCTTTCGATGGGGTGCACAAACGAGGAAACATCTGTCTTCAGCACACATTCCTCATCCAACATTTGATATTGCCCTCCATTGCTCTTTTGACCCTCTAGATAGCCACCCACCTAAATGTAGACTTGCTGCCGTCCAGCCAGTAGTACTGCGAGGAGCAGTCTGAGCTGCTGTTCTCGTCGCCATGGTTACGGCGGAGACCTATCCAGAAGTCTCCATCAGTTGGACGGAGGTCTGTGATGAGCTGCTCTATGACCTTCTGCTCGGACGCCGACTCCACGCTCAGAAGCTGCCCTCCGTCCCGTCTGCAGGCGAGTTCTGCCTCTACGAAGTTCAGCCTCCGCCGGAGCTCGGAGAAATAGGCCAGCTT
Organism: Micropterus dolomieu; assembly: GCF_021292245.1. Classification (NCBI taxonomy): domain Eukaryota; kingdom Metazoa; phylum Chordata; class Actinopteri; order Centrarchiformes; family Centrarchidae; genus Micropterus; species Micropterus dolomieu. The sequence continues at coordinate 22,205,443 of NC_060172.1, read as the reverse complement.
GTAACACGGCTTCCCTTTCCCTGCCTTGCACACACGTTGACCTGCACCCATGCATACATACATGATTACACATGCCAGATATCACAACCCTGACATATCACAAGCATCGGCTAAATACTCTCCCATAGTAGTCTCAACCCACAAATACAGAAACAGAGTTAGCTGTAGAAGCCTTAAAAAGAAGGAGCGTGATTGCTTACCTCTGGCTTCAAATATATCCGCTTCAAGAGCCAAACATCCAGCATAGTGTCAGGAAGGCAGGCCATGTGGAAACCAAAGACAGATCCACAACTGAATCATGAGTTTATGTCTTTGTGCTTTGTTGTGTTTTTGGGTGCAGCTTACCTGTAATGAGGCTTGTGGCTGCAGACGGATCGAAACATAAAACCAGGAGGTGACAGAAGATTGTTAGCAGGTCCATCTTTGTCGGTTGTAGTCTGTTCACCACCCCCTCTTGTATTTTTGTTTAGTCTTTATCATTCTACTGTCTGCTCGTCAGTAGATCTAAGGTGAAACCAGATCAACTCTACTTGAACCGTAAGAGGTGAGCTGAAGCGTCAGGTGGAAGAAAATGCTCTGTCAAGGTTGAAATTCAAAGAGAGAGCTAAAGAAGTGCTTTAGAGGCAAATCTCCTGTCCTTTCTGCTGATAGAGGGAGTGTGTGAGACAGAAGGAGGAGCAGGAAGAGGAGGAGAAAAGACTGTGCGTGTTTGGGAGGGGTCTGTAATCTGTTAAGAGCAGTCTTAATGATTGGGAAGAGGCTGCATCGATCGCAAGACGTCTAATCATGCAAGTGCTTCTCATCGTAAACGCTGACAAGAGGCAGATTTCACTCCTTCCTTTATTACTTAAGCTTTAGGTATTATCATTACAAAAGTGTTACATGAAAATGATCTCCTCTAACTCAATCAGGGATATTTTAAAATATTTCTCTCAGGGCCATCTTCAAGGTGTATTGTGTGTTCTTCCTTTATTGTGTTTCAGTACAAAGCAAGACAGATATCCAACACACCTGACATCTCCATGAGGCAGCACACAGTGTATACTTTTTCTTTCCTTTATTATTAGAGCCTCTGAAAACTTGGTTCCAAATCTGAAATAGTACTCTGCAACATACAATATTTAAGACAATTAAAGTTCAGAAATAAACATTCTCATCAGTCAAAAACACAGCTAATCTCATTCATCAGGACTGTCTGGGTTAGGGTTTGATCACATTTGACTGACGGTGGCCTGGCAAAACAAAGCAAACAACCCCACAACTGCCATCACTTTTGGATTCAAATGTTGTAAATCTTAATTGGTGCATGGAAATACATGACCTCAAAGTTTTCCAATCGAACTCTGCCCACTTCAGTCCAGTGAAAAGAGCGCAGACAAGAACACAAATATCTGTCTTGTAAATTAACCAAAATCGTTGCATTTCTGACAAATACATTTTGTGTTCATGTACGACTCCATCACTCTGAATAATAGGATGATGATAAAAAAGGTTTTCAGGGCCTTTAAACATCAATAGGTCTGAAATTAATTTGTACAGTTGCATTGATTAATGTGTCAAATGAGTCAACATGTTGATGATGAACCATTTCAAACAGGGTGCAAATTGATAAATATTTCACATGCATTTTTGTACTGAGGAAACTGTAAGATACTGTAATGTTAGTAATTAAAGTAGATGTGTGATGTGTCTGATGTATATATGTGCGCGTAAAAGTAGGACCTACTTGCTGCCCCAGCATAAGTCAGTGAAAAAAAGTCTGAACATGCCACTGTTTTGGACAGAATATGGCTAGCTGTTTCTTGCTAATCCCAATCATTGAACTAAAATAATCTGTGTTTATGGAAGCACCTTCCATAAACAACACGAGAGTTAATGTACCTTTCATCTAGCCCAACTGCAAGAAAGCAATGAATTTCCCAAAATGTATAACTATTCCTTTAACTTAAACATTTATAATATCTCTATTGTAAACCGTCCACATTATCATTAAAAGAAGGCAAACAGCGGAGACTCCAGGATGTGTGCTAGCAAGAAACAGCTAGCCTGGCTCTGTCCAAATGTAACAAAATCTGCATACCAGCACTTCTAAATCTCACTAATTTAGGTTTGATCTAAAAACAAAAAAAACAAAACAAAGGACATTCAACATGTTTATTAGTGAGCATCATAAATACTGGTAGGTGGATTTTTTTTACTTTGGACAGAGCCAGGCAATCTGTTTCCATCTGTTTCCAGTCCTTGTGCTAAGCTAAGCTAACTGGCTGCTCATAGTAGCTTCATATTCACCATACAGATATGACATGACTGACACCACTAAGTCTTCTCATCAACTCTCAGTAAAAAAAGCGGATAAGCCTATTTGCCAAAATTTGTCGTTTTATATTGGTAAATACCAATACACATAGAAAATAGACTTTGTTGACAGGTTTAATTTAATTTTAGAAACTCAGCTCACACATTACGATGAATATTTGGTGTTACTGTTTAGTAACAAGGGAGATTTCAATCTATATAATATCATATTAAAGCGTCAGATCAGCAGAAGCCATGGATGCATGTGAGCATGACCCGCTTTTCTGAGGACAAATGGGGGGAAAGTGTATGTATGCAGTTCTTAATGGTAGTAATTTCTAAAATGGCCCATAAGGTTGATTTAGGGCTCACAGAGAGACAGATCAGCCAGAGTTTAAACAGCAGGATGCTTCATCAGGAATATGCTGTGTGTGCTAGCATTGAATAGGGAGTGAGGGTGGGGGGTGAGGCTTCCCTGAATACACTGTCTGCATGCATGCTGCTCTTTCGAAAACACTGCTAATCACTTTAGCTGTAACAGATTGATTTCAGTCAAAGGGTTTCAGCTTTGTTTAAATTGAAGGTGGGGTAGGGGATGTTGGTGTTAGCAGGTGATGCTCTGAAAAATAAAAGAGAGAGAGGTAATCGAGTCCTCTAGAGGGATTCAATAAGGAATGGTCCTCGTTTTAAATTTCCTCCTTGTTTATGGCATCTGAAACCCAGAGAGGGTTTCATTCAATTAAGCCTCTTCCATTCGTCCCGCCTCTCACACAGTCTGTCTTCCTCCGACTCTGCCTCCACCTTTCATCCCTCTCTCCCAATTAGTTAAAGGGAAACCAGATGAATGTTCCCATGGGAAACCAGTACATCACTGACCCAACACACCACACAAGGTAGGCGTTTCACCATGTTAGAGAAACCTAACATTGATGTTGAAAATTCACTACAGTTCTTTGATGTTTGGCCATCTAACCAGTATGCATTAGTGATGAGAATTGTTAAATGTAAATTTACACTAAAGCAGTGCCTGACAGCATAATGGTCAACAGATCATAGTTAGACCGTAAAAAAATAACATGAATTGAAGCCATAAACTTGCTCTGACCACAACAAATCATTTGTAATGCAATGGTCTGGTTTGTTTGTGGGATGTAAAGACACAACAATGAATAACAAACTCAGTTCATTTCCATGTCAAAGCCAGAAAGAGAAAGGAAAAAGGTAATTACTTACCGAAAAGAAAAGAACTTAACTTTCTATTAAATTCAATTTGAATGATCTGAGTTGGCACGCTACCAGACTCAGTGCCCGCATTGCGCTGGCCTGCACAGAGAGCTGGAAATGGGCCCTGAGTCACTGACCTGAGGGGGAGCTGGATGGCTCCATCAGCAGCGCTGATCCATAAAAGAGTTTTGATGAAACCTTTTAAGTGCTGTAGTAATTCTTTTAGTCATTCCTTTTTTAAGCGCTGTTGGAAGAGGCCTGAGAGAAGTAACTTGCATAACCTGCAACAGTTTTAACAGTGTGTCATGTAAAGCATTACAACACTTTTTTTTCTAAATAAAGGGTCCTTATTTCATTCCTGCAGAGATACAATGAGCAATTGCAACTTGCAGGATAGCTATGTCTGCATTATTGTATTAATATAATAAACAAACTTTATAGATGTTAGTCCTTACCTCACACAGTCAGAGTTGTATGGAAATATCTTCACTTGTATATAAATAAAGCCAGCAGTGGACACCACACTGCACTCACCACTCAGGACTGCAGATTTTCTCATTGACTTCTCCATACTCGTAACAATTCATGTGAGAATTGAGACGTAGCTGGTTGTCATTTACAGGAGCTGATGTCTTGTTTTTTTTTGTTTGGTTAAGTTGTGACCTGTGAGTGACTTGTTCAGTATGAAACCCTAAATCTGTTACAAAGCAGTTAAGCTTCATGTTTGGTTTGCTATGATAGTCCAAGATAGGGGCAATATGGATAAAATCAATATCACAGTATGGACAATTTCATATTACATTATTTATATACTGTATATCATAATATAGCATTATTTTGTTTTTGGAAAATCTATGAAGGGACTGTTTATCGATAAAACAGAATGATATGAATGGCTGTTTTGATTGAACCAGTGAATTTATTACCTGACAAAGTTAAATACCACCAGTGGTGAAACATAACTACGTACACTAAAGTGTTGTACTTAAGCAGAAATTAGTGATACTTGTAGTTTAGTTGAGTATTTTATGCAGCTTTGTTACTAGTTATTTTTGAGATTTCAATTTTCCATACCCTTCCTATCCAGTGAAAACTATGTATCTCCAAATAGCCTATTGTGATTTTGAAATAGAATTGTGTCTGATAAACAGGAAACAACACATTCTTCTTAAGCTACGTAAAATATTTTAAAATGCTCCTTAGATTAGCTGGAAAATGCTTCATCATGAAGCTGAAAACAGGTCTGTTTATAAAGTCTAAAGCTGATGATACACAGGCCAACTTTTTGAGCAATGTTGCTGGGCAATCTTGCTAGTGGCAAGTCCGACTATGTTTTGAACAGATAGCGGCGGGGGGGCCTGGGTGGCGAAGTGGTGGGGGAAGGGGATTACGGTAGTAATCTTTACTCATTACCATTGACGCCAACGTTGCCCTGCACGATTGCTCTAAAAGTTGCTCTGTGTATCATCAGTTTTAGTCTTTTTAGAGATACGTGGTTCTCAGAAGACTGCAATGCTATAAACATATGATGATCGTATAGAACAGGGGTTTTCAAAGTGTGAGGTGGACCTCCCCATGGGGGCTCCAAACAGTTTCAGGGTAGGCTCAGTGAATGGAAGTGAAACAATATTACATTAGTTATTACATTAGTTATCAAAAGGAGATCACATAGAATAGCCTAAATGTGTGAGAGTTCAGAGATACAGTAGTTTTTAGAAACTGTTAATTACTAATGAATGCCTTTTTTAAACTATTTGGTATAGTCAGAAGTTATGTCAAACAGCAATATTACACTATTTTGGCTTAAATGTCAAGTGTCTATGGGATAAAATAATATAATCGTGATCCCACAGGCATCCTGGAATTGAGCAAAACTTTCCAAGTAAATTAAAGATGTAGTGGGGGGTCCCGTTTCCCAAGCTTCGTCTGAGGGGAGGCCCGCAGTCTTAGACTATATCCCATTTTAACAGCTGTAGATTAAACTACCAAACAGTAGATAATGTAGTTAAAACTAGCTCAACCTTAAACAACTACAGCAGTAAAATGCAACACATTAATGCATCAGTATTGATAAAGCAACCACGGTGAAGTATTTTCACAGTGTGGCATTGATACCTTTACTGTAGTAAAGATCTGAATGCGTCTTCCACCACTAATTATCACAATGATTAAAACAATTATTTAAATTCTCAATATTACCATTAAGCCGTTTTAATTGTTTAGAAACAGTTGCCACAATGGCGTAACAGTCAGCAAGCACATATACTACTGTCATGTTGCTAACCCTGATTCAGAGTGTATACGATTTGGATTAGCTTCTCTTCAAAAACATTAAGACACAGGTTACTGCTGAATAAATGAAGAATAAATGTATGTGTATTAGATAAAGTACAGACTAGCATGACTGTAATTGCACATTTTGAGAATGGTTGATACAGATAAGCTTATTATGCAAAATTATACTATTTTTCTGTGAACATGTGTATGTACAGTATGTATGCTTTTGATGAGAACATGCCATCTGAAAATTGCATCTTTTTCATTATGAACTTATAGTCTGACAAAAACTGAACGAGTGATTGAATTAATTAAATCATCAGTGCATCAAATGCTTTTAAACATACGGTATACACAGTCATATAATTGAAACAGCAAAACAAATTACGGTATGTAAATGCATTCAACTCTCCAAAAATGGAAGTGGTTCATATTCAAGGGTGTCATTTCCAAGGACAGATTTGAGAAAACGGACAACTCTGAAAAGATTAATATGGAAATCTCTGGAGGTGTCATCTGACTCCGCCATATTACCACGAGTCTTGCACAGATCCTTGGTTCCCCAGCTGACCAATGCAACCTGTGAAAGGAATTGGTAGTTACTTTACACATTCAACAAGAACTTACCATGATAAAATTACATCACATTTATTTCACTTGAGTTTTATTTTCCTTTCCAGAGACATTTGCCACCAGGTGACACACATGGGTGATATAAGACACAGAAAAGAACAGCTATTTACCTGAATTGTGCGTTGCTCATAGTTCCTGTACACTGCACCTCCAGAGTCACCTGTCCCAACAAATACACACACACACACACACACACACACACACACACACA
>NC_060172.1:22134218-22198703 GCF_021292245.1 Micropterus dolomieu | reverse complement strand
ACAGTTGCCACAATGGCGTAACAGTCAGCAAGCACATATACTACTGTCATGTTGCTAACCCTGATTCAGAGTGTATACGATTTGGATTAGCTTCTCTTCAAAAACATTAAGACACAGGTTACTGCTGAATAAATGAAGAATAAATGTATGTGTATTAGATAAAGTACAGACTAGCATGACTGTAATTGCACATTTTGAGAATGGTTGATACAGATAAGCTTATTATGCAAAATTATACTATTTTTCTGTGAACATGTGTATGTACAGTATGTATGCTTTTGATGAGAACATGCCATCTGAAAATTGCATCTTTTTCATTATGAACTTATAGTCTGACAAAAACTGAACGAGTGATTGAATTAATTAAATCATCAGTGCATCAAATGCTTTTAAACATACGGTATACACAGTCATATAATTGAAACAGCAAAACAAATTACGGTATGTAAATGCATTCAACTCTCCAAAAATGGAAGTGGTTCATATTCAAGGGTGTCATTTCCAAGGACAGATTTGAGAAAACGGACAACTCTGAAAAGATTAATATGGAAATCTCTGGAGGTGTCATCTGACTCCGCCATATTACCACGAGTCTTGCACAGATCCTTGGTTCCCCAGCTGACCAATGCAACCTGTGAAAGGAATTGGTAGTTACTTTACACATTCAACAAGAACTTACCATGATAAAATTACATCACATTTATTTCACTTGAGTTTTATTTTCCTTTCCAGAGACATTTGCCACCAGGTGACACACATGGGTGATATAAGACACAGAAAAGAACAGCTATTTACCTGAATTGTGCGTTGCTCATAGTTCCTGTACACTGCACCTCCAGAGTCACCTGTCCCAACAAATACACACACACACACACACACACACACACACACACACACACACGGTCACACCCAAAATAATGGGCCTCAGCTACTGATCTGCACCATTGTGCTCATGTTTTAGTATATAAAATGCATTTAAAATGACCACACCCACTTTTCATCACACATCAAGATCAGAAAAACAAACAAAACAACAAGAGCTTTGGTGTCTTACTTGATGACTGACACTCAAAAGGCTAAAGACATTGGAAATTAAAAGCCTGTTTATGTATTTGCCCATTTAAAGAGATATTCTTTGGTGTTTTCCTCACTTAGTGTAAATCAGACAAACACATGGATGCCACTCTACACTGCAGTTTGAAGTTACTGTGTGTTGGTGAAATAACCTTGTTTATGGGAAAACTAGCAGCTCTTCTCAAAGCAGGAAAATAACTTAGGTATATAATAAAGGGAACATACCTGGACATGCTACATGATCTCGTTGGGGGCTCTGACCACCTGTGCACAGGAAGATATCAGTCACAGCATCCTTTGGATTCTTTGTTGTTATGCCAGGGGCCTCTAGTGCATGTTTGATGCATCCATCTCTCTGTATTGGTGAGTTTGGAGATGAAACATTGCTCAAGGTGACTTTTAGGTGTTGAGTGAAAGAAGAAAAGCAGGCTCTCACATGCAAGGCACAACTCAGTTCAGTAATTTGAAACTCACATTGTCGCCAAGCTTAGCGTGAGCATCTTTTTCCTTTACCCACTTGTCCGTCCTTGTCAGGAAACTGAGTCTTTCAAGGTGACTCTTTAACAGCAGCTGCTCTGTATTTCAGGAACACAAAAATACAGTGAGACTCTACAGATATTTTATCTTAACTGCATGGCCACTCAATTGACTGAAGAGATTCAGGTAACCTCTGCCCTCTTTAGCATTTATAAGCGGTGTAAATTAATTAGCCAACCCTTTCACACTCCGAAGTCGTCCCATATGGACGCATGGTCCAGTCCCCATTGATGTCATTTGCGAGGCAGTGGTCATAGTTGAACATACTGGGAAGCCCTGTAGCATCATTAATGAATTCTACAGCTGTTCGTTATAAATATCAGAAAAATCAAAGTAAGGTGGTAGTTGCAGTGAACAGGTGGGCCAGAAACCGGACTTTTGCCTGGGACACTGTAGTTTGTTTCCCGTGTGAAGCAAAAAGACAACATTGTTTTTGTTAAGTTACATAAGTTAACATTAGCCATTAGTTGTATTTTGAAATTACGTTCTTTGCATATTTAGTGTCGCTAACTTGACTGTGGAGCCATACAAATACAAAAAATTATGCTAAAGGTGAAGTGTACCCAGGCGTTCAAAAAGCATAGGCCAGAGGGTCTTGACCAAGCGTCCATGTGACAAGTTAGGAGAAGGTCTTGAATAAGCAGCACACTGTAATGTACACGTAAATATAAGGACATTTTAAGTGTTTATTGTTGAGAATATTTCTTAGGTGTATATCATTTCAACATTTATTAATATATAATAACATTACAGTATGAACAGTATAGTAGAAGTATGAAGTATTGTTTTTTTTATTAATTATATATTAACAAAATTTAACAAAATAATATTGAATGTATTAAATAACTACTTAATTTACTTTTTTATGAAATCTGTATTTGTTTACTTATTCATTCTTCACTCTCATGACACAAACCCTGCTGATACCAAAAGGTATGATTTGTTCCCATGTTATGATATTTCATGTCATAAAATTACAGCTGTATTATACCATGTTTTCAATGTCTGATTAACTTTTGTGTACAGCAGTTATGGATGTTTCATAGGAAAAGTAATAATTGTTGATTAATACATAATTAAGCACTTAAAACATACCTACAGTATGTATGTATCATCAACAATTTATTAAGTGTTTATATAGTGCTTATAAATGCTAAATCTCTCATAATCTGACAATATCATTACTGGGAATATCAGAAGATATTTACACGAGAAATTATTCAATAAAAAGAACAAACAGATGAGACAATGGTTTGCTAAACCTGAACACCAATTGTCTAACCATAGCTCAGCAACCGTAACTACACATGTGAAGTGGTGTGCATGGGGCTTTAGTAAGAGCAATCTTTCACATTTAAATTGTTTGAAAGATTTTTCTGAACCAAAAACTTAAGAATTAATGTGTATGGAATTGATTAAACAGTGTGTTTATCTGCTCTATACCTTGGTCCTTGCAGGTGGAATCAACACTCAGTTTTAGAGCTTCATTGGTCTGCTTGGTGCAAGGTATACAAATAGGTCTGAACAAGATACCAAAAACAATACAACATGGTGAGGGTGATGTTCCAAGTGGATCATTTTGAACACTGAATAATTATTTTTGTAATTAGTATTGCAAATGTAACATTTTCTCAAGGACATTCACAAGGACACTGAATTAATCTGTCTGCAGGTGTGTGTGTGTGTTTGTATAAGAAGAAGAGAGTGTCTTCATAGCAAGAACTGTTTTATCAGTGAATCCCCAGGACAGGAAATCTAACATTAAATTAAGGGACCAAAAACAGTTTCTCACCTGACGTTAATGGAGATTTCAACGTATTCTGTCAGTTGGATGAGAGCCACATCATAGTCATAGAACTCCTTCACGCCTTCATTTGCTTTACCATTAATATTGTATTTTGGGTGTACTATGAAATTTCGAACTTTTTTCACTGTCAAAGAAACACAGCTGAGTGTTAGTATTATTGTTGCTGCCATCAGGACTAGTGTATAGCACAAAAATGTAGTCACACATTTTTTAAATCAAAATACATGTTGAAATATATAACAATACATAATAGAAATATCCATTGCCAAAGCCAATAACTTCACCAGATTAAATGCAACACCTCCTTATTATCAAACAATAGAATTAACATTTATTATTACCTTTGCCCCGTCCATCATCAATGTCAACTGTGACGTGCTCAGGTAAATTTCCAAAAGTGAAGCAGTGAGCAGCAGTCAAGACAAACTGAGGGGTCACCAGAGAGCCGATGCATTTCTTTTGTGACTTTCCTTCCGTCTTAAGTTTTAAATGATAAATAGATATTAAATATAGTTTAGTAGTTATTTAACATGCAGAAGCAAGAAGCAATTTGCATTTACTCAACATAACATCTGGCACCGCTGTAAAAAAAAAAAACCCATTATGGTAAATAATTAGTTTAGTAAGTAGTAATTAGTAGTTTACAGCTTGAAATTCCACATGAAGGTCTGACTGCCCTGTGTTCTTACAAAGTCCAATACTTCAGAATAACAAACTTATTTTCCTTAGGGGGAAAATATTTTCCTCAGATTTTACTGATGCATAAGCAGTTATGATTTTTGGCCATTGTGAGATCCATATAGTCAGCCTTGCAAGTTAAATTGAATACTGAAACATTCACCTGGACATTAATGAATGCCACCCATGGATGCATTGCCCTTTCGTTGCTTTTGGCTGTGTGTCCGTCATAGTCCCTGTGAAGACCACACAGACCCATAACTTGTTCTTCATCTGCATAAAAAAACAAATTGTATGTTACTCATGTTTATGAATGCAAATACATTTGTGGTTATATCAGTATAGCATAATAATTTGGGGTGTAGGTTTTCTTGGACCCATCACATTTATCCAAAGGAACATACAATAGGGGCATTAAACCTCTATAGCAAAATGTTTCAGCAAAACATTTTGACATCTTTATGTCATAATGAAATAAATGAGCTAACATGCTCACAGTGACAATGCTAACATACTGATGTTCAGCAAGTATAACGTTTGCAATGTAGTAAAACGTTTCCATCTTATTTAGTGTGTAAGCATGCTAACATTTCCTTATCAGCACTAAAAATAAAGTAAAGAGCTGAGACTGCTGGGAATTAGTTTTACTGGTATTTGGTCATAAACCAAAACACTGGACAAATAAAAATTTTCACCTGATGATGCAGCAAAAAACGTTAAGGGAATAAAGTAATTACAATTCATCCTGAGGTGAACATGAATGTGTGAATCAACTATCATGGCAACACATCCAGTAGTTTTCAAGAAATTCACTCTGAACCACAAATGTCAACCTGCTGGTGGCACTGAAGTTAAGTCAAGTGCTCATCAAAGTCAGTATGATTCATCCTCTGTGGACCATGAACATCTGTGCAAAGTTGAATAGCAGTAGAATTTTTATTTTGTTGATTTTTCAGTCTACACCAAAGACATTTTATAATGTGATGTTGTGAAAATTGTGGTGACTCTTAAATTGTGTTGTATCATATATCTAACTTAATGTTTACCTCGTACTTTGACGACTTTCAGTTCTGCCTGCTCTTACACTAAGTACTTTAGGAAATACACGAATCATGTTCTGGCCTGTAGTTATGGTCATATGTCTCCTTTAGGTCAAACTGGAGAGTGGAGATGAATGCTAAGGTAGAAATTAACACAAATGCAAAGATGACTTACCAATTATGTCATCAAAGGTCTGTTGTAAATTTTGAATGTCCTTCATTCTGAAATAATGCTTGCCACCGACCCCTACTGTGAGGGGCTGCAGGTCGTCATCAAAGATTTCAGCTCCAATAGCAAAAACATAAATATCTGTAACAGAATGCAAGATAACATTATAAATTAAAACACATTCTTACTGCATAACAATAAAATGTAACTGGCAATATAGGGTGTGCCTGTTAGGAAGAATCCTAGTGACAGCAACAAGTCTGAATGATGAAAATCAGTAGCGCAACAGACATCTGCACAGCAAATAAAAAATGAAACTCACCAAGATATTCTTCTCTTGATTGAGTCTCCCCTTCAACAGTGTGGTTCATGTATACCATGTTCTTTATTTTTTCCACAGTTGGTGCAGGTGAACCGCCCATATTGTAAGCACCTGCAATGGAAGAAACCAATGTGTTGAAATGATGTACAACACAATCAAAACAAAAGCAAACAACTTAAGCTTTAGTCAGAACAGAGCATTTGATATTTAAGCATTTGCTTTCAGCTCTTACATAAACATATTTTCTATATTAATGATACTTTATACAAGCTAAATATTTACATACTATCATCTTAAATTAGTGCTGATTTAAAAGCGCAGACATTATAAATCAAGAAATCCCAAGAACACAGTTTAATAGTGAACTGATGTATATTTCTCACATTAAACAAAGAGTCTCTGACATTTTAGGAAATATGTTTATTTACTTTCTTGCTGAGAGTTAGATGAGAAGATCTTATCAGTATAGTAAATATGAAGCTAGCCTACCACCATCTTGAAGCTCACAAATTAAGACATCTCTTGTTTGTTTGATCACCACTCATAACTTTTTTACCTTTAGAAAGCAAATAAGTGTTCCAAACAATTCCTTAAAATAGTTGCAGCATGATAAGGTCCATCCATAATTTGCCAACAGTGAAAACATGCAAGTCCATTAATTATACCAAGAGGCTGAAATTACCATCTGTAAAAACGATGATGACGTGACGATGTTCCTTAAATTGCTTGTCTCCAGCTAGTTGCTTTATGACAGCCATTCGCTCTAAGAAGGTCCTAAAGACGAGGTTCAGATCTGTTCCAGCATTTCTGTCTTCGAGTCAAAACAGACACACTCAGTAAAACTATTACTACTATACTAGTATTATAACTGTATTTGTAACAATATCTCTGATCTGTTTGACTCACCGCTCACTTTAAATTTGTTAATTTCATCCTTTATGGTGTTTAGTACTACTTTGCCATTCAAAAAATCAAGAATTTTGACAACTTCAAACACTTCAGAGGAGAAAAAGATGACACCATAGTTTGGAGTCACGCTAAAAGATGAAATCTGTGGAGACATGAAATCAGTTAATTACAAGGTGGATGATCTTTAGCACTGTATGAAGTTTTTAGACAACTTTGCAGACATGCATATTTGTAGAACTGTTGGGATCGTTAATGCAACACCTCCTTATGTATCAAACTGCTTATAGTTGTTGTTTTGTTGAGTAATAGATTCATTTATCAGCAGAAAGAGAATCCCGTAGTGTGCATTGACAGCAAGCCAAGGGACTCGCGCCAAGAAGCATCAGTCATGATTATGATGGGTAATTCATAATGAAATTTACTTCTAATGGGCAGTTGTGCTGGCAGCCAAATGGGATGAGAATATGTTTGCACATGTTATGTGTACAATGTGTCAAATGTGCTTCTAGAAGTGTGTCAGACATCTTAAAAGGTTAATATGTCAGCTCACACCAAAAATACGATAAAGTGTATGATTTACAATAATGAAATCCACTACTCCAAAAGGGATTTGTAATATAACATATATAGCTAATCCCTCTGTAGACCCATAAAAATTATTATAAATTATTATATAATGGATAGCAAGATGGCGAAGTGGCTAAATGGCTTCTTGTCATGCAGTAAAAAAAGTATTTATATGCTTAAAAAAACAAACAAAAAAAACAAATAAGATTAATAATAATTTACAATTTCAGACAAAATATATGTCACCACCATCACCATTTTAGTGTAAAACTCAGCTCATTATGATTTTATTTCAAAATAAAATGTGCTGCTTTTTCTACTAAATACAATTTCATTTGTTTTTGTCTATAAATGAAGACAGTGATTTGATCTGAATGAGCGGGCACTGAGCTATGAGCATTTGGGGAGAAAATGTTTTAGTACTTGAAGTTTCTCAATATCTCCAAGATATTTCTGATGCACAAGTATTACTTTATCTTCCTCTGCCATGCCCAATACAAACTTTAACATGTCATTTTATTCCTTATAAAATAAATTAATTGATAAAATGTCCAGACTAGTCACACTAACTCATAAATATATAAAGATTTTAAACAACTCAGCATATTTATTGCCAGCATCCATCAAGCGCAGTCCCTTCACCCCATGTTCATCCTTTAAACTGAGCTCACAATCAGCAAAAACAATCTTACATCTCCAGTCCCAGCACAATTTTGCTGACTGTTTGCAAATTCAGCATATTGTAAGGGAGGCAATTCTGTGGGGATCGCCCTCTCCATTAAAAAAGCACCATTAAACTTCGACCACATATATTTAGGATAAAATTCCCTTTGTCTTATTTTTAATAAAGAGGAAAACAGTTTATTTCTTACCTTGTCAATAAGTGTTATGACAGCTTTCTTTGCACTATTGACTTGGTCCTCTTCGATGCTCTCAGAAATATCTACTGCGATATAGATGTTAAGTGTCTCATTTTTTGATATCCTGATAGTTCTCCCCTCCTGTGTGTCATCTAAACAATCCACAACAATAACCATACATACATTATACACCATTTGCATATATAACTTTTTCTGTAGAGAAAGCAGTATGAGGAAGGAAAAGACAGTGAATTGTGAATTTGTTACAGGGCAGAAACATTCATACCACATTTTTCTTTTTAAAATTATACATGCTGATGGGGTTAACAAAAAGACAAATATGCTGCTAGGGACTTACCGATGGGCTCTAAAGTGGTGAGGCTGTCTTTGATTGCACTGCCAAATGCCTGTGAAACCTCCAGTGGAGTGTCAAAGGTGTGTCTGTCTGCAAGAAGCAAAAAAAACATACTGACGATCAACACTGTTAATAAAAAGCATGTCATTTAATTGGGTCAGTACGTCCCATGACTGAGCAGAAAATAGTTGCTACCTCACCAATCTGAGATTACTACTATTTGAGAACTATACTCAAAATAAATGTCATGTAAATACTGGACTGTTAAACATTGTTTTTGAACATTAAGATGACCACATTTTATAATGTTTACTGAAGGGACTTTAACATGTAATGCTATCAAATTATCTTTTTTATGACATGGGCAACGCCTGAAATCTCATTGGCCATCCCGGTTGCCACTCCATTATCTGCAGCTATGATTGGTCTTCTGCTTGGTTAGATGGTGGATCCTAGTTTGAACTGTTTATGAGTAGTGACTTTCATTTATAGGTGCCATTCAGTCTTAAACCTGAGAAGCAGCGATGTATTCCACACCTGTATAGGTTCGTGCTCTAACTGGGCCACCCCAGTCAAAAAGGTCTGAACACACCACTGACTGGACTGTTCAGCCTAGAAACTGACTCATCTATTTCAGTGACTGAGACTTACTGACTGTCACATAAAAACTGATGGATTAATAGATAAAAAGAAAAATCTAACATTATTGCACATCAGTTTTAACCTTTGTAATTTTTTGTTCAGGTGACATTAACTCTCTAAATTAACTTCACAACCTAAGTCATTACTTTTGAATGTTGCAGCTTCCCTTTTGCAGGTGTAAATATTGAGCATTGTTTCAATTACAACTGCCAGCAAACCTTTTCATGGCAAAGCTTTGATCAAATGCAATAGAATATCAACAGCTGTAGGTATCATTCTTACAGTAGCATGCTGGCTCTTTGCCAGTCCACTGGCCGTTCTCCTGACACACTCTTTCACTCGACCCCACCAAAAACAGGTTGCCATTGCATGTGTATTTCACTGTGTCGTCAATTCCAAATGTGTTCCCTGTTCTTGAGGCGCCAGCTGGGATACCAGGATCAGGACAATTATTCTCTGCTGTGGAAACAGAAAAGACAAAAGATATATCGCAAAACAGTCATAATTGAGAATGTTTCCCAAATCCCTGAAAAAGAAAGCAGAGGGAGAAAGAAGATTGCTATTCAGAGCTTACAGTCACGGCTACAGATGGGAGTAGCGCCGCTCCACTTCCCATTTGGTAAGCAAACACGACTGGATGAGCCTCGCATTGTGTATCCAGAGTAGCACTCATACGTGGTCTCATTGTTCACAAAATACTTCTCCTGAGGAGGGGAGACGTTACCGTACTCCAGCACGTTGGGGTCTGGACATTCAACAACTGCAAAGCAAAACAAAAGGATCTGAGTTATCATGAAGAACAGGCAGCCCGAGGCCAAGTGAGAAAGATCTTCACTCACTCCTGCATTTCTGAGGTAAAAATCTTTTGGGTGGTGGTCGCCAGGTGCCATTTAGCTGGCACACGCGGGTCAGAGTCGGGTGTGGATAGTAGCCCTCCGGACAGGAGTAGATCAACAGGCTGCCACTCACCAGCTGCTTGGTCAATGTGTACTGACCTCCTTCAATTTGAATATTCTCCTCTGTGCAATCACACCGAACTTCATCTCCTGAATAATAAAAGAGCGTATTGGGTGTTAGAGGTTTAGTTATGCATGCAGACTTCAGAAAGATCACTCCAGAGCCACGCAAGACATCATAATATTGAATTCACAAGCTGAGTAGTACTACTAGGCCTACATAATGACTAAACTCATCTTCATGTGTACAACTCACAGAATGACACTTTAATACATAAGTGTCTTTAGCTTTTAAGATTGTTGTTTAGAAGTCAGTATATATGTTGGCTTAAGATTCAAGTTGTATATTTATATTTGACTGTACTAGCCTATTTATATTCAAGGGGGAAAAAAATATTGTTTCGAGTTGACACAACAAAAAACACATACCATTCCATTTTACATCCAGAAAATAAGCTGGCAGCAAAGTCTTGTCTCACATTAGTCTATGTCAAGTAATTTCAGAAAACAAACATTCAGACCGGAGATAAAATATTGGATGGTATTTTTGCACTTGAATTGTTCTTTTAATGTTCAAACAAACAGATGTTAATAACTATCTATTTACCAATTACACATAATTGTTTTGAAAAAGTGTAATGTGAATTTTGTTTAAAACGTTTAGAAAAAAGCATTTACAAGTCTATTTTGTCTGACTATGTTACAAAGCCTCAGCTTGACTTATACAGTAAATATAAATACATGGACATTTTGGACATTTGGAAATTCCAAATTAAATATAAAGTGAATTTAAAAATATATGTTTTAATTTAAAGTAAAAGTAGCTCACCCATATAGAGGAGACATGAAAGTACAGCAAGCCAACTCCAGTGGACAGAAAATCCCATGTTGAACCTTAAACGGTGGAACAATATAAAAATAAAATGACAGGAGCTGTACGTACATTTATTTCAAAAGGGACAGTGATGTTCAGAAAGAGGGACTGGATTAACATAGACCATCCTGGTACTTATTAACTTCAATGCAAATAAAAGGAGATCAATAGTGTGTGTCGCAGAAAAAACCCAAAACTTTTTCAGTCTTTCATAGCAGGGAGATCAAAATAATTCAATTTCAATCAACTTGACCAATGCAGAAATAAGGAACTTTTAATTAACTATATGTTTACTTCATGAAAATCAAAAAATTATTTAAAAAGAAATCTTTGGTTCCTACTCCCAATGCTTGTCCCTTTTCATGAAAGATTTGGAGCATTTTATTAAAATCAGTGCAGTTCAGGTTACCTGTTCATTTTGATTGTTGTAGTCCAAATTACTCTGTTTTGTGTGTACCACCCTTAAGTAGGCCATAGCCTGTCCTTTCTTGATCCTGGATTTCCCGGCATGTGTACACACAGTCACATGTTGTATGAAAAAACAAGGTAATTGTGAAACTAAGACAAAGTGCAGACATTTGCTTCATCATTTCCCAAAACCTGCTTATTGACAAGTTGATTCAGGTATTGATTGAACATTGCCATACCAGACTGATTTAACTGGAGCTCTCCCTGACCCTTACAGTCCTTTGATTAACTCCCTTTTCCTTACTTTGTGTGACAGACTCACTAACCACTGTGAGGAGTTAGTGAAAAACAAATAAATTAAAATACTGAAACATCAGCAGAGGACAACATGATCTTTGTTCATGTTCCCTCTCCTCTCCTTGTTATCATTTTCGTGTCTCTGCAGTCATTTTGCGTCTCAGTAAAGTTGTAGGCAATGTGTCTCTTTTTGTGTCTCTTTATAGTTGTTTTGTGTCTTAGTGTAGTCATTTGATTGACCTGTTGGAAATGCTATGCCACTTAAAACAGAGGCTCTGGCCCAAGTCTCCGCTGACTCCCCGGGCCCCCACCTGGGCCTGGACCAGGTGTGTTCACGTTACTTGAAAAATAAACCTTTCTTCAAAGTTTCCAAGCAATGCAACTAATAATTGCACAGCATTCACAAGTTTGTTTGAGGTGTGCCTCCAGCTTCTCAGAGGGATGATATCTCAACTGATCAAGGCCAGATTAGGATTTGTCACTGTATTGATGCTGAGATGGTATGCAGCCACACAGTAGTGTTTACTTTAATAAGCTTCGTGAAACGTATGCTTTCCATATAAGAAACTGAGGATGGGTCAGTGACAATTATGGCTGTTCCCATTCTAATACAGATTGATTTGTTTGTTAAATTTTGAGTTGTGTATTTAAATTGATTTGATCAAAGCATGTTCATGCTTTCAAGAGCATAAACCCTTTCACACAATTGCCTCTCCTCTAGCGCCACCGTCTGGACAAAACACACTATTGGCATGTAGGTCTAGGCACTAAAGGACTGTTTAAACAGTGCAGCCTTTCTTAAAAACTTGTCACAGACTTCAGTAAATAGTAGAGAGTCCATCAAGGGCAGATATTTTTTATTTTATGTCACTGTGGGGACAATAAAAATATCTCAGAGTGAGATTTTTAGAAAAATTCTCACTGATGGTCTGATAAAGGCAGACCAAACCACTGTGAGACATATGAGAGGGAGGACAAAATCTTTCTAAATTTAAGGTCAAGTTTTATATCAGCTTTTATTGTTACCCGATTCACACACATTACACTGTGTTATAATGTGTCAACCATTTTTCTACTATTAAGAAATCAATTTCAAATTTTGCAAACGATTGTTTTGTCCCGGTCCTTTTTATATTTATTGGTATTAATGAGTAATTGTTAGACTACATTTTGATTTTAGGCTATTGTGCTTAGTTATTAGTAACAGATGTATAATGCGGGTTAGCAGATATGGTCAACATATAGCCTACATGGGCCCACATTGTGATTATAATTTGATGAGCATCGGTAAATAGCTACAAGATGGAGGGAAACAAAAATTTACGAATGACAGGCTAAGTTAAAAAAAATAATAATATTTTTTTTATGTTTAACAAAAAAATAAGTAAGGCTATGTTGTTGAAGTTCGCATGACATAGGCCTACATGAGAAAAAACAAGATACACAGAAATAAAATAAAGAAAAGAGTTCCAGCATTATTTACGGATTTATAAAATTAATTATTTTTATTTATTAAATTATAGTGGAAAGGCGATAATCATGAAGGTCCATGAGGAAAACGCACACGAAGAAGAAGAAGCGGAAATGACGACCGTAACGGAAGTTATCGACAGGAAAACAAACAACGCGCCAAATTTGTGTCACATTCACTCCAGTAACTCTCTGAGACACAAAAGTCCAATCTTTGTGAAGACATTTGGAAAACGCTGCTGGCGGCGGGCGGCTGTGCGGGTAAGATCATTATTTCAGTACGAGTCAGGGACATCTTGCGTTTCAACTTGTTTATTGTGTTTCGTTTAGCTTAGTTCGGCATGTAAAGTTAATGACATTTAACAGCGCCGTTTCATCTTCCAAGACAAACGTTACAGAACAAGGTAGGAGTGACCGTATGTGTCTGAAGTAAAAAAAATTATATGGTAAATTTTAGCCTGGAAAATGTGAGTGTGTGTTTTCTATGACAGCCTGTAAAGGAATGTGTGTTTCTGTTTATAGCATGGCTGTGCCTTTTGTGCAAGACTGGGACCTTGTTCAGACACTGGGAGAAGGAGCCTATGGAGAGTATGAATCCACCTTCATCATCATCATCATTAATAATTTTTATTAATTTGCCATATTTCAAAGCAATGCATCTCCAGCTGCTTTCACACAGACACGCACGCGCACATATTTCTGCACCTGAAATCTGAACTGAAAACCAGCAAAGCAATATTTCTGTTTGACTACATCAAGGGCAAAATCAAACAAAAGGAGAAACTATTCACCTACAGTTTTTCTAACACAACTGACACTATTTATTTATTTGATCAGTGCTCTTGTGATGCTTCGCATTAAATTTTACTGGAAGAGTTAACAGCAGTTGCGGACTGCTGACACTGTTGTTTTTGTACATTTTGTACTGTTGATTTTGTAAATATGTACTTACTTACCCAGTTAACACAGGAATACTATTTTAACAGAGCTTGAAATGGACCACCGATACACTTTGGTGACTTTTTCTCGGGCAAAGTACTGTACTGGCACTTAAGTCCAATAAGCAACAAATGTTTTTCCCATGTTTGAAAGACCATCTTCCTCACAGCCTCGATTTGTCCTTTCACTTTCCTTCACCTCTCTCTTGTCTTTTGTGCTCTAATCCATCTTTGCTCTTTGTGTTCATGGTTGCAGAGTGAGGCTGCTGGTGAACAGACAGACAGAGGAGGCTGTGGCAGTGAAGGTGATCGATACCTCTCAGGCTAAAGAGTGTGCTGAAAATGTCAAAAAGGAGGTCTGCGTCCATAAGGTAGGTCACCTTCAGTGTCTTGAGTGTGACCTAAAGTGTGAAAGGATAATGAAGGAGGTATGAACGCTGGGTTTAATGGCACAGTAGCAGAAACAAAATATTTTAATGTTGAGTTGTAGTAAAGTTGTCAATTTGTTGCCTTAAATATGACTTTGTAATACTTTTTTAGTTTTAACGTACATAACAATCCCTCAATGCAAGTATAAGTAAAATATGATTCATGTATTTACATGTTACATGTACACATTGTTCAGCTGCTGCAACTGTTGGAAATTCATTAACGTGGGCTGGAACCACAGTTCTGATTAGTGGTTTAAAATTAATTATTTTACCAGAAATGTTAAAATTGAATTTACATGACATTTGCTACTGTTTGGTAGACGCTCAACCACCCCAACATCGTACGTTTTTTTGGCCATCGGAAGGAAGGTCAGACTATGTACCTCTTCTTGGAGTACTGCACCGGAGGAGAGCTTTTCGACCGAATAGGTGAGGCAGACGATCATCAATATATGGATTCAATGTTTTAGACAATGAAATAAAATTTAAACACTCCAGCAATACCACACATTTTCTTTAGTGGGTTTTACAGCATAGTGAGCAATGCAAGAATAGCAATGTTTCTACCCAGTTTATATTTATATTCATTATAAAGTATGGGATAAGAAAATGTGCACAAATAATTAAATAAAGGGTCTTTGCTTTCTTAAGGGTGTAGACTTGCTTTTAAGAAAAGGTTTGTGATACAGCAACAATTTTTATTTTTAACCCAACAATTCAGTCTTCAGCTACTTAGTAGTGTGCCCTCTTGTGTTTTGCTCTTCAAATTAAAATGGATCGTGCAGATTATTAAAAGGTTCTTTTATTTCAGAGCCTGATGTGGGGATGGCGGAGAAAGATGCTCATAGATTTTTCCAGCAGCTAATAGCGGCTGTGGTGAGTGAAGTAAATCTGTGTGTTGATTTGGCCCATCACACCTTTCTGCTGTTCTTAAATTCTCAGTTGCACTTCTGCAGGAATACCTCCACGTTACTGGCATCACCCACAGAGACATAAAGCCAGAGAACATTTTGCTGGATGACAAAGGTGAGGAAATACAATGTGCATGCAGGTGTTGAAGAAATAACTTTGGTTTGCAAATATTATAAGCATCATCTGCTGATTTCTTTTACCTTTCAGATAACCTGAAGCTGACAGATTTTGGTCTGGCCACCATGTTTCGTTTCAAAGGACGAGAGCGTCTTCTGAGTCGACTCTGTGGGACGCTTCCATACGTGGCTCCGGAGCTTCTCAGCCAGAAAGAGTTCAAAGCTCAACCTGCAGATATCTGGGCTTGTGGGATAGTCCTCACTGCCATGCTGGCTGGAGGTAAGCTCACAAAGTCTGGGTTTAGGCTACAGGGGGTGATATCATATTATATCCACTTTTCTCATCTCCGATGTCAATTAACATGCACAAAATCCTTATAGAAATCATGGGAAATAAACTCCAGAACTCTCCTGAGAATCATTGCATTAAGTTTTCCTCAGTATCAAAGTAATCCAGCGATAGTTGTCAGTACATCCATGGGTACACTGCAAAAAGAAACTACAAATAGCTAATTTGGTGTACTTTAGTGGTGCATATTTGACAACATTTCAACAAATATATATTATATATAAAAAAAAAAAACAGGACTGAAGTTGTAGCCCACAGGTAACTAAGGCACAACATTATGACAAACCCCTGAGCTACTGATTTCCATAAACCATCCCAAAGACAACCTGGGTATAAGCATATCAAACGATTTTGTGACAATCATTAGATGTTTTGAGTGGCGGCAGTGACTGTTTCACAAGATCTTACTACAGAGCTGATTTGATCAAGATCCAGGGTCTCTTTTTCATTATAAATGATATAGTTAAGGTACAGAAAAACACTCAGGCTGGTTCCAAATCATCTCCTTAAAATATATATATATATATATATATATATATATATATATATAATAAGGAAATATGACACTATAAAATATTTATGTATTTTTTTTTAATATGTATTTTTAGAATTGTATTGTAATTGGATGTTCATTGTATAAAGGGCTGAATTATTACAACAGTTGCGGTGACCTCAACAACACTGACCATTTCCACGAATTCATACATTAGCTGAGCTTTCTACATAAATAGATGTATAGAAGGCAACTGGCCTGGGCTATTTCTTCTCTTTACGCCTTCAGGTTTTGCAGCAGCATTGTCTGTATGCAGTAGATGTGGGAAAACATTTTGTGTCCGTCTTTGTGTTGCTTCTTTTTTAGAGTTGCCATGGGACCAGCCCACTGAGAGCTGTCAAGAGTATTCAGATTGGCTTCAAAAGAAAACGTATCTACCTCCTTGGAAGAAAATACAACCAATGCCTCTCAGTAAGTCCCAAATAAGTGTATATGTTTTTCAAGTATATAAGTTTAAATACTTAGTTCCAAATAGTCGTGGAGATTTATTTAATTCACATTCAACCTCTCTCTTCAGGTTTGCTGTCCAAATTACTGCTGGCCAGTCCAGATGCACGGATCACCATCGCAGACATAAAGAAAGACCGCTGGTTTACTCAAGGCAAGTATTAATATTAGTTTAGTAATAAAATCAGTTCAACTCAAAGTTTATTGTTCACTGGACGGATGTCTGTCTGTGTCTTCCTGCAGGTGTAAAGCAGCCGCCTCTGTGCTCAGGAGGAAAAAAACTTCGATCAGATGCGGGACTTGTATCACGGGCCAACAGGTCAGAGCTCTCTTTCTTATTCTAACTCAATGGTGTATTTCTTTTTGTGCCTATAATCTTAAAACATTCCTCCCTCCTCCAGTGATGACAGGATGCTGTTTTCCAGCTCTCAGCCTGATTTTGCAGCAGGTGGCTGGGAAGCCATGTTGTTAATCAGCCAAACCGAAGGTCAGGTCAGCTTCTCTCAGCCGACCAAGCCAGAGCACATGTTGCTGGGTAGTCAGCTTCTGGGCACACCAGGGGCCAGTCAGGTAATTCACATATTCAGTGCTTCATCAGTTTGTAATTTCTTTATAGAAGATATCTGACAAATTTCCCGCAACACAGGCTCAGGGTCCTGTTTTCCTATACAAAAGCAGTTTTACGTTGAAATCCTACGTTGAAATGCTGCATTGATGCGTTAATGCTGTCTTTAACTTCTGCTTACTTTCTGTGCGTAGTCACCGTGGCAAAGATTAGTGCGGAGAATGACGCGTTTCTTCACCACTGTGAATGCTGACGCCTCCTTATCGGCCCTGAAAGATGCCTGTGACGGCCTGGCACTTGGCTTCAAACTCAGCTGCACCAAACAGGTACATCTGTACTCAAGTATACAGGGTTCAAAATTATAAAGAGGTGAAATACATTCTTTGACACCTGACCAGGTTAACATCCTGAACCTTTTTCAGCTTCTATAGACCATAATACAGTTTAGTATAATTAACCTCTCTGCCCTTTAGGTGACAGTGAGCACACTGGACAAACGCAACAACAAACTCATCTTCAAAGTCCATTTGCTAGAGCTGAATCAGATAGTGCTGCTGGATTTCAGACTGTCTAAGGTGGGTATAGTCAACTGTGGTATAACCCTAGGACAAATCTAGTTAGAACATGTGTTAAATCTTTCAGCCGTATTTATCTTTAAAGAGGGGTTTTCAAACTTTGGTTGTGACACACAGCTCATGGAGGCAATCAAGGTATTTTAAAACCCCTTAGGGCCATTTGCTGCAATTTGTGTCAAACACCACAGATTTCCTTTGTAAATAAATGTCCACAAATCTGCTTATAAATCATAGAAAAAAGATGCTCCTTATAAATCCAGAACTTGCCTGAGAATCATCACATTATTAAGTGTTCTTTAGCAGTATTAATTAAACTTAATAAAAGGATTAAGAGATCACCTAATGGGTCTGCCTAAGAGTGCATTTATCTCAGTGCAAGTTTCCTTCATCAAGATGTTGACGTGTATCTCTGTGTTACCAGGGTGACGGTCTGGAGTTCAAGCGTCTCTTTGTGAAAATAAAACAGAAACTCGGTGAAATCATCAGCACTCAGAAGATCACATGAGCTGCCTCTGCAAATAAATGCACAGTACTATGGACATTGGAGAAATAACCTGTATATATTTAGCTGTTCCGCTGATGTATTGTAATGTATCTGCTCTTCTGTGTCTTTTTGTTTTCTTGTTTGCTCCTATCCCTGTGAGAAGCAGTTAAATGTTAGATTTCAGGAGGGTAGATACTTTTTTAAGGGGGTTTGTTATTAGGTTTAGATTAATGTTAGAATGTAATTATTGTTGAAGGTAGATACACAAAGGGATAGATGTGTGTGTGTGTGTGTGTGTGTGTGTGTGTGTGTGTCTGTCTATGTTCTGCATTTTAAAAAGACTGATGTTGACTTGTTTTGATGTCTGACATGATATAGTCCAAAGTCTTGAATAAATTATTAAAAGACCAACGTTGTAAGTCAAATGTTCTGCGAGACATGATTCATATAATCAACATGACCTCTGACTCAGAAAAGGATAATGTTATCCTCTGTGTGTGAAATTGTTAGATAAGGAAACAGTAGGTAGGTAGCCTGCTAAAACAGTTTTCTTTGTTTAAAACCCCCCACAAAGGAGTATACATACATATAATTTAATGTAGAAATCAATGAATCACTTATTTTTATGCTTCAAATTACAGTATGACAATGTTTTTTTTTAGCGAAAGATATACTGTATGAGGAGAGTTTGTAATGACTATTGTAGTTGAATTGAGATCAAAGTCACTGTAATGCTTGTGCAAACTATCTACTGTCTACAAAAACAACAATTCCAGGTTACATTATAACTGAATGAGTCTGATGACTATGGGTCTGTAACGTTGACGGTGATTGTGACGCTGACGGGTTCATTGTCATCTCCAGGGGGAGGGGCTTGGCTGGTAGTGGGAATGGCACTCCCAGGTGAGGTGGTGAGGGGTGAAGATGCCCGGGGTATAGCCATGGTCGGACCTGGAAAAGACCAACGTCAAGGGTCAGCATCAGGTAGACCAATGATAAAGTTTGAAAACATCACGTTTGGAGTGCAGGGCCTTTCAACACTTAAATACATCACTAGCTTGCAAAAAAGCCAGATGCAATTTTTTAAATTCACATTTAGTCATTAATGCATTCAGTAAACATGTCAGTGTTATTTTAAATGTATTGTTAATATTGTTTGCTATTAAAAAGAAGAAAAAAGGGTTAAGTAACTGCTGCAACGCAAAAAGGGCTTGGACGGAAAAAAAGAATAGAGCTATGGAAACACACAATACACTAGTAATGGGAGATAGATGCCATGTAGCTTAAATAGATAGGAAGAATACAATCAACCTGAGGAGACACTTGAAGGCTTACCACCCTGCTATTTATGCCAAGTTAAATGAGCTAACTGTAAGTCTTAATGGTAACTTAGCACATACTTTTGATAACATTAAGTCAATATTACTGGGAAGTCGTCTATGTTAACTTGCCAACTGCCTTTTGTCTGTTAAAAAAAAAGCTTTTTCTCTTACTGTAATAGTTTTTGTTTTGCTGAATCAAATGAACAGATGACCATGGCTTCCAAGCTAACATTGGCTGCATAATGTGTTTGCTTGCTTCATAACTTGTGAGTGAAACATGCAGGGCTTGACAATTAACTTTATAACTTGTCTGGGACAAGTGAAGTTTTTGGTAAAATGCTTTATAATGTATTGTGCTATCGTTTGAGTGAAACATAGGTACAAATGTTGTCTTTTCAGACCTGTTCTGCATTGTGTCTAAATGCACATCACGTGTTGCTGCTATAACGTTTATAGAGTGCAAGCTTATTTATTTATATATTTGGACAAGCAACTTGTAATTATGCTCAATCTGTTTTTACTTACTTGTCCTTACCAGAAAATGCTTGATTGCGTGCCCTGAACATGCATGGCTTATCCCTGTATTCCCAGGGTCGTATTGTCAAAGGGCTTGAAGTAAGGGCTATATTTGCAATTGAAATTGAACTGGAGAAACAACGAAGGGAGATGGACATTTTAAATTTTGATTGAATGGTAAAAATCTGTTCAGTCTCTGTAGAGATATCGATGTCTAAAGACAAGAAACCTGTCATGCCCACAAATCTGAGGATGTAGATTTAAAGGAGTATAACGTCAGTAGGCTATAAGCTATAGGTGGCTGATTTCAACATATTGACCCAAGGAAACATATTGAACATGGCATTGACCTAGGGAAAAAAGAACATTGCTGAGAGCATAAGACCCTAGTTTCCAATTTACAATACCTGTATTGGCCTAATTAAATTAGTTTAAAGAGAAAAAACATTTGAACTAAAATGTAATGACTTTTCGTTGACTAAAACTGGTCTAAAACCATTAAAGATAAAAATGTCATTGAAACAAATAAGAATTTTCATTCAGAGATTAAGACTAACAAAATAGCTGCTAAGATTGACAATGAGTGAAGACAACAAGACAATTTAACCAAAGTGACATTTCTTAAATATTGACGTCCAAATAAGTGTCGTAACCCACAGACTGTGTAAAAGAAGTGGATATAGCCACCGTGACACCCATTGGTTTTTGGATTACACCTTTGAAGCCTTGAGTTTAGCATTTTGGCCATCGCCATCTTGTTTTTTTGGAACCAGAAGTGACCATATTTGGAGGTGCTGATATGCATTGCTACGCGTGACAGGTCACCATGGTAGTGACTTGTTAATCACAGTGTAGCCACTCCCTAAAGCGTACCCTGCTTTATTGTCTATTTTACTCTTTATTGGAGCGTAATTTACTAAGTGAACACCATGTTGTGTTGAAGAAGAGTTGAAACTAGCAACTGAGACCATAACCTCATTAGGAAAGTGTTTACTGAGGTAATAAATCATGTTAATTTTCTCATAGACTTCTATACAATCTGTTTTTTTTTTGCAACAGGTGTAGTCGCCCACTGTTGGCTATTAGAAAGAATGCAGGTTTAAGACCCAGAGGTTCCTGCTTGGTAACCCTGAAGCATACAGTTCATCTTTAGATTTTCACGAAACTGCGTTTAATGTGTGTTCATCTTGCCTGGACTGGATAATCCACCAATCTCCTCTACTCCTCCCTCTGAGCCGCCTACTACTTCATCCTCTGGGATGTTGATGTTTTCCCTCGACTGGCTGTGCTGCCTGGATTGTACCAAAAGAAGAAACCGTTTTAATAGCATGTCTGTAGACCACATTGGCTGTCAACATTATGACAAACTGCACATTTTTATAGTATATAGTATATAGACAGTAATACAGATACTCACAAACCAAACAACATGTCATGTAGTCCTGGAGGAAGAAACACAGAACATTTATGTAACATATCGGGACAGTGGCTTTATTACTCAAGTCATTATGATGTCGGTGCTTGTGTGTGGGACTCACGAGGATTGTTGTTGCGATTGCGAATTATGAACACAAACAGCAGCGCTGTGAGGATGGCTGCAAAGAGCATTCCGCCTATAACTGCTCCAATCACAGCAGGGTACAAATTGTAGCGTGGTTCCGCTGCAACACATCAGAGTTACACATTGCAAAATAGTACACCTCTGACCAAACACAGACAGTTGCTGCACTTAATAAATGTCTCATGTTGTTTTTTCACCTTCCTTTAGTGGTTCTCAACCCATGTTCGAAATGTTAGCTTCACTGTAAATTACTAAAATAATTTGGGAAAATGTGTTTGTTCTTAGGTTTGGTTGACAAAATAATTAGGTCTGAGCAAGACTGTGTAACCTTTGAAAGAGGAAACAACACATTCTTCCTCTTACAATTAAAAACTTTAATTCATAAGCAATAAAACAGCATTGCTCAGTTTAGTACACTCCATGGTGGCTAATTTAGCAAACTTTATGAAGATATTGCTTTTTAACTGACATTCCCGAGTCAGGTTGCTGACTAGTGGCTTTTCTTTGCTTGTGGTACTGATAAACTTTCTTTTAGCATTTACCATTATCCTTATGATTGTCACTTCTGGCCACTATGGCCGCTGTGCTGTATGCACATGTATGCTGAACTGGTGTGGACTGAACTGACTGATTGACAGTACAGGGGTTGAAAACCACTGGCCTTTCCTACCCTGACACCTGACCTACAAGCCTTTCTAGACCCAAAACAATCACCTGGCTTGGTTAGAGCAATCAATTAACACAAATAATTTACAAAAAGTAGCACACAGGGCCAGTTTGAGGGTAAGTAAGGAACAGGTCAGAGAAGGAGGTAAAGAGGAAGTGAGTGGAAGTTGTGAAGCTGTGAGGTGTGTGTAACTGTTTGTATGTGTTTTTAGTTTGTGTGAGTCTTTCACCTAAGTGGATAACAAAAAAAGAAAAACAAATAAGTTAGACTGTCATCAAAACAGCAATCACAGCAAGACACTGACATTGAATGTTTGAATATTACCTAACTCACATGTCACATCTTTTCACAAGTTTCTCCTGCCTTTGCCCATTTTTAACAATCTATTTGTTAAGACATCCCTGACTCAAGCCTGTGTCTTTGCTCAGTTCTCTGCCAAAAGTCCTGTATCTGACCACATTTCCTCATTCTGTTCACTTACTATACCTGGAGTCTTTGCTGCAGAGGGGTGTCCGATGGTGCGGTGGTTCACAGGTGTGATGCGGAACCGGTAGGTAGCAGTCGGTATCAGACTCCCTACTGTATGACTCCTGATGTCTGGGTCCTCGATGATGTTACTGTACCAGACTGGTGGGCTGATCGTCACCTTTGAATCATTGCTGCTGCCTCTCCTTCCTGGTCGCTCTGACACCCATATGTGCTCCAGGATGAAACCTGTCCAACCTCCATCTGTCTCGTTCTGTACCTGCCACTCCAGGTCCACCTCGTTACGCTGTCGGCTGTTGTACTTTGTCTTGACCAGGGTTGTATTGGGTGGCATTGGGTACCCTGAAAAAAAGACAAAACACAAACAGTCAGATATGCACTTCACCTGACTGAAATATTTCAACAACTAGTGGATGGATTGCCATAAAATGTGGTTCAGACATTCATGTCCCTCCTGATGGATTGTAATTACTCCGGTGACTCCCTCACTTTCAGTCTAGCACCACCATCAGGTCATACTGTAATTTGTCCAGTATTTTGTTTCGTCACCAAATATCCAAAATATATCCAAAACTTTTGACATTCCCTTCAGCTTCAGTTGTACAATTTGTTTAGTGCTATGTATTTGTAGCATTTTTATATGGTGAACATTATACCTCCTTACCATGAGCATGTTAGCATTCAGCTAAAAACCCAAATGAAGCTGTATACTCTTAGTCTTACTGGGAAATATGCTTATTCACTTTTTTCCTAAGAGTTGAGAAGATTGATACCACCCCAATGTCAGTGCAGTGAATATGAAGTTACAGCCAGTGGCTAGTTAGCTTAGTTTAGCATAAAGACTTGAAACTGGGGGAAACAGCAAGCCTGGCTCTTTCCAAAAGTAACAAACTCCTTCTACTACTAGCACATCTAAAGCTCACCAATTAATACATTACTTCTTGTTTATTTAAATTTGTGCTAAAATGTAACAATGATAATTGGTTTTATTTTTTTTTACAAGTGGTTATTTGTTGGACTGTTTCTTGTTTGGGTGCCATGACTTCCTCGAGTCTCTGTTTGTTGCCTGGCAAGACCTGAGGAAGTCTGCCAAAAGTCCCGTATCTGACCACATTTTCCTCACTCTGTTCACTGGCCAGGTAAAGTCTGATACGTATCCCTGTGAAAGCTCTGACAGGAAGACAACAAATACAGGTGAAAAATAAAACTCTTACTCTTGACCACTAAAGTGACATTGATTTCAGTTCCTCCCACTGCGTTGGAAGTGGAGCACCTGTACTCGCCGCTGTCTTGAGTCTCACGTGTGTCTCTCACAGTCAGATTGGCCCATGCAGATGTTCGCAGCAGTGTGTACTTCGAGGTGCCTTGGACATCCACTCCCCGATTATTAAACCAGCTGATTTCACTGACAGGAAGGTAGTTGGTTCTCAGGTTGCAGGTGAGCTGGACATCACTCCCCTCGTATACAGACACAACTCTGCGCTGTGTCAGCAATACAGGAGCCTCTACAGGTGACAAGGTATAAATTCATTAACAAACCATATCTGCTATTTGTTGTAAGGTGTTTCTGGCAATGTAAACTGACCCAGTGTGAGCCTGCAGGTCTTGGTTTGGCCCAGAAGTGGATGCTTAGCATAGCAGGTGTAGGGTTTCCCGCTGGGGGCGGTGCCAGAGCGAATGATCAGGATGTTGGAGTTTTCTTCCCCACCTTTGCCTTGGCCTCCCGGGCCTTCCCACCACACCAAGGCTTTCGGGGCCCCTCCATCCCAGGAGCAGGACAGCATCAGATACTGGTTGTTGTTAGTCACATAGGCAAAACACACTGGCTCTGCAAGGGGAATATCTGATGGAGGAGAAGACGTTTTAATGAGATGCGAGAAGTTTTGTAATCAGTGAGCAAAACTTTCTCTTTCTGTTGCTTACATGTGCGTGTGCTGCACTCTGTCGATTGTTTGAGTGCCACGTGGGAGCCCGTGCATGTAAACAAGCTGTTGTTGATAGTCACGTCTTCAGATGGCAGCACAATGGCAGTGTTAGTCAGTGGATTTGTTTGTTGCCCTGCGCCTGCCTCGTCTTGTCCCACTCCTTTCAGGTCTCCGGTCCATTTAAGGGAGGGTGAAGGGAATCCACCGGACCAGGAGCAGAGCAATCTCAGAGAGGTGTAATTCAGAGCAGGCTCCACAGAACAGGAGGGGGAGCCATCGGGCGGGTCTGTGGGGATAAGATACAGCGTAACGAGGCAGTGATGTGCATAGTGGGGGCTATATGAGGTCATCAGGGCAAGAGAAAGTCCCGGTGGGGCTACAGTATTCCAGGATGACAAGTATGAATCATCTTACAAAATGGATCGAAGAAATATGCTTTTCATTGGATGTCTTTTCACTTGAAACCTTTTCTTGTGATAGAGCTAGATTACACAGATGAATGTGTAGTCAGTAATACAAAGCCTGTCTTTTCTAATGTGAAAGGTGTGCATAAAAAGGGAATGCTATCTATCTCTCTTGGGCGATGTATCCTTTTAGATCAGACACATGATCTGAGTGACTACCAGAAATGCAGAAACTCAGCAAAACCAAACAGGAGAGCAGAATGACAAGCACCGGCCTTCTAGCCAACCAACACTTGCCATGGCTGTGACATCACAGCATGATACCTGCCAGAGAGTCCCATCAACTTCCCAGATGGCCTGAACAGGAGAATAGGTCTGCAGCACTTCCACACTCTGCTGTTTGTGTGTGTCTTGGCGTGTAAGTGAGTGCATGTGCATTTGCAACCTTTTGTGTCTGTTTTGAAGTCTTAGTGAGTATACAGAGCTTGAAATATGAGAGGTGATGGACTGAATGGAGTAATGTTTAAAGCAGAAGAATCGAAGGAGGTTGAAAACAGTTGGAAGTGAAATGATCAGTGAGTTGTATTCAAGGAGGAGATTCAAGATGAAAGGAGGTGATTACGATCCTGGATTTTTGTTCTCTTAGTCTTGTACAATAAATGTCAAGTCTGAATCTCAGTCTTTGCCATTTGCAGCACAAAGACAAAAGAACACAGGCTGGGACTGACTAGAGAGGAGCAGGAGGACTGATGTACGACAGCATATTAGGGCCATTGTAGATTTTTTTTTTACAGAGCTGGGGAAGTGGTAATTTACGAGAAAAGGTTTTTTCTTCAGTCATTAATAACACAAGACAAGAGTCAGTGCAAATATAAAAGGTGATGCTTTCAGACAGTTAGGCAGATATGAGCGATTCTAACAAAGCCATTTGAAAGCATGTGTCACATCTTAGTCATTTATTAATATCTGCAGTTCTTCTGCAGTTGTTCATGCTTTTGGCCTTTCAAAAGAAGGAAATATCTCAAAATACTGGTCGGTGAAAGTAGCTTAGATGTGACGGCTGTTGTTATTAACATCTGCATACCACCTTTTCAGTAGACTACAGTCAAAATCACATCTAAAAAGTAGTATTAAATAATATTTCTTGCAAATTTATGATGTATAATCTTGAATATTGTAGTTTTTTTCTTGTAAATTTGTATGTTTTTTCTCATAAATGTATGACTTTAATCTTGAAATATTACCCCCCTCACCTGGCTCCGTAGTTATTATTGTTTCACCAAGAATCGCCCTAATATGATGTCATACTGGTGGCATGGTCCAAGGTCAGAGATCACACTCACAGTAGACAGTCAGGCTGATGGTTTTTTTGGAGCGGGTGTTGAGGTAGGTGTTCTGTGCCAAGCAAGTGTAGTCGCCGGTGTGCATGCGGAGGATCTTGATGATGGTGAACTGCGGCCCGGTGAAGACCTGGGAGTTATTGTAGAACCAGACGTACTGACTGACCGGGTTGGACTGGGCCTGACACATTAAAGAAACAGTCTCTCTCTCCAGGGCCGAGTATCCCCGCTCTGTCAGACTGTACGGAGTCACGTCTATCTGAGGAATGTCCGGGCCAACTGAGGAGAAAGAACATGAACACACTCCAGATGTGAAAGATGCAGACATGTTACGTACACACAGCTGAGTAACCTCATGTTTAGAAATGACGTTTGTAGTGAGACACATCCTACACTGCAACACTCTTATTGTCAGTACGTCCTCAATATCATTAGCACCCCCTCCCATCTATTAAATCCTCCAAACCTGAGTGAATGTGCACCTGTGTTTGTGATGTTTTGTTGGATATTTGAATGTGAATTGTGTCCATGTGCATGTGTGTGTTCACTGATGTTGATGGGATGGTGCTGTTATACACTGTGTCCATAACAAGGTCCACCACCATACCTCTGTGGTCATTAAACCTGCAATGACTGATATTTTTGGCCCCTCAGGGTCAGCGGAAACAAGTTGTGTGTATTGATTTGCAGTGACCCTTTCGACAAATGCACAAGTGAACCCAAACCAAATCTACAAAACAGTCGGATTAAAATATACTGTACAAAATATCCACCATATGTAAATTTTAAACAGGTTGTTAAAATATCCTGGAGTGTAAGTACTTACATATACAGTACACAGATTTTGAAAATACGAGCCAAAGCAGAAAGAATATAACACTGTGTTTTAAATGCCAAGAGAACAAAAGTGAATGAATTTAAATAAATGTAAACTTGAAGTATAGAGTTGTCCACAAAAGCTGACCTATGACTAAAACATGAAACAGTGTGAGTAATGATTTATTAAACTCGTCATTCAAGACATGTCACATGGTGACATTTTCTCTGAGTGTGACAAATGCTGAAGATGCATGTCTTCGCAATTTATTGATTACCACTCACACATCAAATGCCAAAGAAAAGAAAGCTCCGCATTAGATGGAAAAGCCATCAAAGCATAACAATTCATGCCTGCCTCATCTCCAATTCCTGCTGGTGCCATGGTTTTAATGAGCATTAGAGGGCTTATATTTTGAAATTTGACAAAAACCTTTGAACAACTTGTGAAAAGGGAAACAAATATGCACAATAATCTATTAATGTTATAAATACATGTAGTCTCTTTAAAAAGGTTAACCTTGTACAAAAAGTTAGAAAACCCAAGCGCTAAAATACTCACAGATGATGTCCAGCCATAACCGATTGGAGGTCTCGCTGTTGACGGCGTTGCTGGCCACACAGCGGTACCAGCCTGTGTGGTCACGGTTGATGTCGGTTATGTTCACAACGCTGGTGTTGCCCTGTGCAAAGGTTGAGATGTTGCCACTGCGTGTTTCATGCTGCCACACATACTGGATCGGTCCAGTCCCATTGTCCAGATTGCAGCGCATCCACATTGTAGATCCTTCCACTGGTGATGCGTCACTGATCAAGAGGTAAGGTTTACTGACGGGAACTGTATTCAAGACAAAGTCACACGCTTAGGTATGTTTACTGTCTCTAAAGCAGGTTAAGAACACATATGGTCAGAAAATATATGTATGCCATTTTACCTTTTAAGTGTTTATTCTAAAGTGTTGAACTATTCCATTAAGAAAACCATTCAGCAGAGTCACAGCCGAGCTACACCAAGGCCTGAACCCATTGTTTGGAAGTGATATATTTAGCCCAGATACCAAAGCCATCAACATTGATTGCATCTGAATCAACTTGGTGGTGACTGTGTTGCAATGGAATGATTTTATTTTTGCTCATCGGATGTGTGTCAGACTGTTTCTTCTGCTTCTTCTGTTGTACATGAGACCAAAAGTTTTCATTGGACGGTAACGCACTTGAGTTAAACGTCAGTTGGCTGTTCTGATTTAAGTAATTTAAAGATGATATGGTAGGAAAAAATTATAGACACTAGGGGAAATACAGAGGGAGAAATAAAAGATGGTTTTGTGAGATTTGGTTTTGTTTCCACGCTGTGTGCGGGTACCAGTCTCTTTGTCATTGTGAGTATCAGGGAACTTCTTCATCACACCTGGATCCTTATCAAAAAAGTTTGTTTATGTCATGCATTTAAGTAGGAAAAAATAATATTGATTGATATATTGTTCTCAGGTTTTTGAATATGGATGGGTGTTGGCCTTAGTTGAGCTCTAGCGTCCAGGTGTGTTTAAGTAGTGTTTGGAAACATGCAGATTTTGTTTATCAAAGATGGAATAACAGGGTGGTTTCAGACAAAGTGTTCCACAGTGTAGGGATTCTTACCTCGGACAGTGAGGTGCACGTAGTAGTAGTAGACTTTGGGCTCCACTTCTATGTCATAGAAGGCCTGGCAGGTGAAGAGGCCATGAGCAGCCAGAGGCAGTTTCTCAATGCTCACAGCTGCACTGTTTGAGATGACTGTCAGCTGTCCGAGTGTCTCGGCCAGCTTCTGGAGCTTCGGCCCGTACCCCAAATCATACACCACAGCTTTTATAGCTTCAGTACCGGGCTTGGTGAAGCTCCATATGTACATGTCAGGTAAGGTGGTACCGCACTCAAGGATTACCGCTTTTCCCACCACCCCATACACACTGGTGTCCTGGTACACCACCTCCCCTTTGTTGTTATCGATCTGCACCGCTGGAGGAGGGAGAGGATACACAGACATGCAGGGAAAATTATGTGTGCGAAGGAAAAGGAGATGGTGGTGTCGTGTGCCCTGCTAGTGTTCAGTTACGGGATTGATTACACTATAAGTTTCAGACACTGTGTAATAGTTTAACAAGGGATTCCAAAACAGATAACTGGATTAGTCAAATTATATTTCCTGGAATATTCAATTTATCAACCATCTTTTGCTTCCTTAGCTGTTCTTTTTTTTCTTCTCACAGACCTTTTAGTTAGACCTTTTAGGCGATACGATTCAAATAAATATCGCAATATTGGTATAAATATTTTTAAGTGAGATACTGTATCCTAGTGTGGCAGAAGGTGTGCAAATATCGCATATCACATAATCAAATTGACTTTCAGTGCGATTAACTGTTTTCCAATGTTACACATTATTAAACAAAATCAAACTATAAATTGGTCAGGACAATATATATATCCATATACTTGCTCATCTCAGATATATATTTATATATGTATTTTTATGTATTTTTAACTTCAGTATTAAATATTGATATCAGCGTCCATTGTCAAGTTTCTGCAATAGTTCAAATCTGAAATTTGTAAAAGAAAATTACAACAGATTCCACTAAAAGTCGATGATAAATCATTTTCACCCAGCCCCATATCAGCAGTTCTATTAGTTTGTCTTAATATGTTCATCAACTATTGAAATCATGTTATATAAAAGCCAATTTTTAACTGCAACTCAGATAAGTGTAAATGAATCAAAAGACATTGGAAAACCCTTACCATATGTAGTAAAGGTGACCAGGTTGGTAGGTAGAAATAGAAAGGCCAGCCCTAGTAATTGGGCCACCATGGTATCATGATGATGAGTCCAACTAGCTCTTTACTCCAAAAAATGTCATAGAGATAATCAAAAACTAAAGCTTTTGGAAGAATGTATTGGTTTCCCTCAGATGCCCAAGGTTGCGTCTTTTCTTCTCTCCGATCCAGAAGTTTCTTGGAGAATCCAGTTGCGGGCACTGACTTCATTACACTGAGAGTAGGAAGGGACTGAGGGCCACTAAACTGATTTGGGCTCAATTATTCATATGTTTTTCCTTTCTCTCTATTCCTCTCTCCATCTTTCTTTCTCCTGCAGGGTTAGAATAACACGGCGATACTGAGCTAATCTATTATACAAGACAGACGCATGGGTGGACAGGTAGCCTTACACACACACACACACAGACACACACCTGCACATTAATTAATAGCTGACATCTATCTAAACATTCCTCCACACAGGCCTTTCATGTAAATCTGCACTTAAATTTAGCATTCAACACTGAAAATAATGTGGATAGAAAATGTTTTCATATTCATGGGGTTCAAACTGTGGTGTTGTGGTGTTCAGCCAGCATTACAGTGGATGCGCACAAAAATGAGGAATGGAAAACTGATTTAAAAGGCTTCATATCTTCTTAGATTTTCATTGGCCTTTGTTTGTTACAGTACAAGCTTAAGGACAAAATGATCTTGTGGACAAGTTTCAAATCAATTTAGGAGACGATGAACTGAGCTAAAACAATCATTTATACAGTTATAGTATGATCAGACCCTTAGTAGTCATCTTGGGTGAGTTGTGAAATTCAAGGCTTGATATTTTAAATTCAGAGGTCACATGAGAACCAGAAATCGGGCATTTTGCAGACATGGTCTGTGTTGTCCCTAACAACATGCTGTGACCAAAGATGTAAAGCCGGAGTGTTCAGTTAATGAGTTGCTGATCCTGCACATACACACAATCTCATCCCTGGAACAATTGTGGGGTTTTTTCTCCAGTGTTTTTAAAGACTCTTAATTTGAGTTTATGTGTTAATAAAGAGAGAGAGAGAGAGCGCAACTGTTAAGTGGAAGCCTGTAATATGAGAAGTGTGTCATGAATGATTGCAGGACAGAGATCGGTTTTCCTCACTTGGCAGAGACTAGGACTGAAATGCATCAGACTCTGAGGAAGCCACGATGCGAGAAGGGTTTAGTTCTTCAGTCATAACCATATAAAAATAACACCAGAGACACAGCCATCAAGAGAACTTACTTAAAAAAAGTATAATAATCGCCCGAAACAGGAAGATGTAGTCAGAAGTTTTTCTCTTCTGTGGTTTTAACACACTGGGATGCAGCGTCCTTTTTATTCTGATTTAATTCACTTCTTTAAAACAATTACATGCTTTTTATATAACCAAC
Source organism: Micropterus dolomieu (assembly GCF_021292245.1). Lineage (NCBI taxonomy): Eukaryota > Metazoa > Chordata > Actinopteri > Centrarchiformes > Centrarchidae > Micropterus > Micropterus dolomieu. Next base: position 22,167,110 of record NC_060172.1, on the reverse strand, counting down.
CGCTTTACATGAATGTACTGAATTTTATACGAATGTCACTTTTTGTGACAATAGATATCTTCTGTATATATACCTTATAATGGAGCACCAGAAAATTTGACAAAATATGTGTGACCTTCAAAACACATGCACATTAAAAAATCATCAATGACTGTATAGGTTTCCTTCCTTGAAAGCAGGACTGTGTGAGTGATGCACTGTATTTCAGTCTCTGAACATCAGGTGGTGAGTCTTTTCTGATCCTGTAGAAGTAAAATGTCACTAGTCGGAGTTGTCATGGCCACATTATCAGACACGCATTTACATTCTGTTTGGTGGAGAGCTCTGTAGTAAATCTAAATGGTTTCATGCAAAAACAGGCACCCAGTTTGTAAAGACAAAAGGAGAAAAGAGCAGAAGACCATAACCAGCCACTCTCAGGTCCACCACAGGCAGCACCAGCCATCCAATAGTGATCTGATATTCTCCAAGACTTTGAATATAAAGTTCAGATGCAGTGAATGAAAAGAAAAGGATGTGAAAAAAGGAAAGTCGGGACTGCTGAGCTGGCCGCCGAACCTAAAGCTGAAAATGAAGGCTGAAAAGTCTGTGAACGCCCCATGAAAGCTGGACGCTGTAGCTCTGTAGCTACATGTTTGCTTGGGATGTTGGGAATATATTGTTTGGGTGGGATTTCATCTTTACACAAAGTGCATTATCATGTTTATTTAAATAATGTGCATAATTTAATCAATGGTAACTACATATATGCCATTTGTATTCTTTTTATTAATTTAGATACGGGACTATATAATATGGTGCACCTTGCCTGTTAGGTTAGTAATTGTTGAAATTGGCAGTGATGTAAGACAGTGAGGTGATGTATCACGTTGGTTATCAGTGTTCAGTTTAGTTGTCCTGCTGGTGATGTGGACATTAAGGTGGACCGTGTTACACAGAAAAAGCTGCCCCATGCTCTATCTTTAACCACGTTCTAAAGGCAGTTTTAATTCATGCAATAACCAATTTTGTTTTACCACTTGGGTGCAGCAGAAACAAGCTGTAAACACAAGACTGACATGTTAGTGTGGAAGGCTAACATACTCACAGTGACTATGCTAACATGCTGATATTTAGCAGGTATAATGTTTACTATGATCACTGTGTTACTTCAGCGTTTTAGCTATTGAGCACTGGATAAATGAAAACTTGCCACAAACATCATTATAAAAGTTCATGGCAATCCTTCCGATAGTTGAGATATTTCAGTCTGGACCAAAATGTTGGACAGAGCAACACTGCCATCGAGCCATGATGCTTGCGTAATTAAAAACTCACCTACCAAAAAATACCAACAGAATTACTCTAAAGCATTGTTGAGGAACGAGTGTACAGTCAACATTTAATTGTTAGTGCATATTGTATAGTGAATGTTAATGCTGGCCCTGAATGAAGTAACTATTTCCAGTAAGTGTAGAAGAGTTTGTATGGTTTTGTGGTTTTCAGTCACTGTTGATACAAGTTTACATAATCATTTTTATTTAATGCTAAAAAGTCAAGGCTCATGCAACAACCAGTGTCAATGAATACTAAAACCCACAGATACCACAAATAAAAACATCGATTTCATAAATGTCTTTAGTAAATAAAAATGTTTCTTTTTCCTTTGCAAAGAAAAACATAAATGATACAAAACACAAGCACAGAAAAAGTATTACATCAGATTAGGAGGTAAAACCAAAAGGTGAGGTCTGCTGGTCCTCACTGAAGGGATTGTCAGTGTATACTACGCAGGATAAAGAGAGTGGGCATTCGAGATTAAGTAGGAAATAATAATCTGTTTTTTTGTTTCTTTTTCATTTTTTTTTTTACAAAATGATTCCAGAGAGGACAAAATAAGGGGTCCACCATTGGACATCAAAAGATAATCCCATCTAGTCAGTTCGAAGTATTTTCCAATCAAATGTTATATAACCATTTAATATGTTTCCCCAGTCTTCTTTAACTTGACCGTCCTCTATCCTAAAACTTTGTGGCATTTGCAACATGGTTCAACAATCTTCCATTTTCAAATAATAAACAACAGAATAAAAGACCAGTCAAAAGAGACAAAATTGTTTCAAAATTGGAATCAATTCCAAGTCCAAAAACAAAAGCTGCATTGTTGACTTCCAGAGCCATCCACAGTGGTGCAGACAGTGCAGAGACACTGCCTGATAGTCCAGGGTTACACAACAACCTCCTCTTAGGAAAGAATTGGATTTAAATCAGGTAGTTTCATCTAAGCTCGCTGGAGGGATTTCAGTTTGTGATGAAGTGTCTGTTCAGACGTACTGCTCTTTGGGAAAAGTGTACGCCGCTACTCCTGGGGGAGGAGAAGACAGGCCCGGTACCGAGGGGTATTTAAAGATGGCCATGGTATGTGAAGGAGGAGAGAAGGTGTTCTTTGACGTGGTGGTGCTGCTGCTGCTGCTGCTGCAGGTTGCAGTGGTTGGTTGGGATGAGTGGTAGGGTTGTTGGGGCAGAAATGAGAGAGGAGGGTTAATGGGAGGGGAGTAGGGCTCTGGGTAGTCCTCCTTGTTACAGGCCAGTCTGTAGCTCACATAGTCCGCTGTGTTTGGAAGCTCTTCATAAAACCGTCCTGAATGCTGTAGAGAAATGAGAGACATGTTAAAGACATATCCAAATTAGAAACAATACAAACACTCTTCAACTGGCATGTGCTGGATATAATGTGCATGCATGCATACTGTATGTATAGTAGATACCCTGTGAAGTTTCTGACCTTCTAGTATTGCTATGGAGCAATGTTTTTCTTTAGTTTGTTCTTGTGCACATGCACAAGCTCAGAGGCCATGTAATGATGCAGTCCTGCCAATGGTTTCACACTAATCCATCTACAGGTGGCAGTAACGTGCCAAGAAACATAGCATTGCCCCAACAAAGACAAGAAGAAGAAGACGAGCGCTTGTAAGTAAACAAGGATGTAAACAATGTCGGTTCCAAAAATTTCCAAAAAAATCCGCTTTGCAAATGTTTTGTTAGGAAGGAAATTAATTCAACACATTTGTTTGTTGGATACACACAATGTGATTTGGTGAGTTATTGTAAACTAAAACACAAGTGGCACAGTGAAATACATGCTGACATCATGTTTCATGAGCAAACTTCCATACACAGACTACACAGGAGCATGAGGAACAAATTAAATGCACTTTGGATAGATAGATAGATAGATAGATAGATAAGTCTGACAGATGGCTGATGCCAAGTTCATCCACGCTGAAAACTGTCATCTCCGGTGTTACTGGATTGTTTCCATTTGGTGAGCCGATTCGTTCCTTATTAAATGGATGCCAAAATATGGATTAAAAGTTCAATTTCATTCTATTTTATGAGCTAATTTTAGAGCTAAAATGATTGGAGTATTTTGCTCTTCAAAAACATCCTACAGTTAGGACTGATACATCCCCTTATTTTTAGGAGTTTCTCCAGACTGGGCCAGATAGCCTATGGCTGTTTTGTGATACGGCTCTTGTGTTATAGCAGTTTTTGTTTTCATTAAATTTTGAACATTAGATATGTAAATTAAAACGCTACACATAGGTTACCTGGATATCATCTCCTGGTCTTTTCCTTATCGGCTGGGACAGTTTTCTGGACGGAGAGTCATTTCTGATCAACGAGAAAAAGAACATGAAAGATAGGTGATGAGGATGGTAATAGAGACATGTTAGGACAAACAAGAGTGTGAAACAAAGGACGACAACCAACAATTAAATGGACTGATTACGTACGAGGAGTTGTCTTTTCTACTTTTTATTTTGAGCACCAGGACTGTGATAGTAATGCCCATGAGCACTCCAGCAGCCAGTAATAAGGCGATTACGCTGATGACATCACCTGTTGCGATCTGTGGTAATGGCTTTTCTACAAAGAAAACACACACAGACACACACACATTAATAAACATTCAAACAATCACATTCCTTGAAATTTGCTCTCATCATCAGATCAAATGACCCCAGACTTCAGGTAAACGTACCTATAATGCTGACCTCCACAGAGGCTGATCGTGTCCCGATGCTGTTGGTTGCATCACACACATAGGTACCTTGCACGTCATATGTGATTGGCCCTTTAAAGGTCAGGACGTTGTCTCGGATCTCAGCATTGCTCGGTATGGAGCCATTAACCCTGCAGAATGTAATAGAATATAAAACTTAAAATAAGTTGTCTCTTCAATCACCATTTTGTCCATGTGAATAACTTTCATTTAAAGATGCATTGCCCTCCACTTCGTGACCTTGATGTGCACTTGACTTGTTTGTTTTTTGTGAAGTACTCAAACAAAGAAAAGGCACAATTTTCACATAAAAAAGAGAAATACAGACTATAAAAGTTTATTATTTGAACACTTAATTTATACATTTATCCAGTTTCAACCTACGACAATACAAACAATTTACACTGAACAAAATCATAAAAACTTTTGTTTTTGCCCCCATTCATCATGAGCTGAGCTCAAAGATCTAAGACTTTCTCTATGTTCACAAAAGGCCTATTTATCTCAAATATTTTTACAAATCTGTCAAGATCTGTGTTAGTGAGCACTTCTCCTTTGCTGAGATAATCCATCCACCTCACAGGTGTGCCTTAGGCTGGCCACAATAAAAGGCCACTCGAAAATGTGCAGTTTCACTGTATTGGTGGGTCTGGGGGGGGGTCCGGAAACCAGTCAGTATCTGATCACTATTTGCCTGACGCAGTGCAACACATCTCCTTCGTATAGAGTTGATCAGGTTGTTGATTTTGGCCTGTGGAATGTTGGTCCAATCCTCTTCAAAGGCTGTGTGAAGTTGCAGTCAGGTCAAGACCCCGATGAGGACGACAAGCATACAGATGAGCTTCCCTGAGATGGTTCCTGACATTTTGTGCAGAAATTCTTGGTTATGCAAACTGATTGTTGCAGCAGCTGTCCGGGTAGCTGTTCTTAGACGATCTTGGTGGTGAAGATGCTGGATGTGGAGGTCGTGAGCTGGTGTGGTTATATGTGGTCTGCGGTTGTGAGGCCGGTTGGATGCCAAATTGAATGCCAAATTCTCTGAAACGCCTTTGGAGATGGCTTATGGTAGAGAAATGAACATTCAATTTACGGGCAAAAGCTCTGGTGGACATTCCTGCAGTCAGCATGCCAATTGCACGCTCCCTCAAAACTTGCGACATCTGTGGCATTATGCTGTGTGATGGAACTAAACATTTTCGAGTGGCCTTTTATTGTGGCCAGCCTAAGGCACATATGTGCAATAACCATGCTGTCTGATCAGCATCTTGATATGCCACACCTGTGAGGTGGATGAATTATCTCGGCAAAGGAGAAGTGAACACTGACACATATTTTGACAGATTTGTGAACAATATTTGAAAGAAATAGGCCTTTTGTGTACACAGAGAAAGTCTTAGTTATTTGAGTTCAGCTCATGATGAATGGGGGCAAAAACAAAAGTGTTGCGTTTATAACTTAAAAAAAGGAAGCAGAGAATGTGTTTTTAAGTGACCCATTTTAAGAGAATCTCAGTTTCTCAACTTAAAGACGCATCACACCCTCCTTGATGGATTGTAATTGGGCGTTCTCACTTTGACAGTAAATGTGAGTGAAACACAAACAAATGGAGTCGTACTCACAGTCTCCACTGATACAGAGAGACGGCTGGGTTGGCGTCAGCTTGGCAGCTCAGCTGGACGTTCTCTCGGCTCAGATACCAGTTTCCGTCAAACCCATCCACTGAAACATCTGGCTCATCTGGTACACAGGCAAACATGTACAAACAACAGAAATTTAGCTTGTTATTTAGCCTGCATACTTTATTTTACCTGTATAGTTATATATTTATTACGTGTCAGAAAGACTTACACTGAATATCGAGGGTGACGCTGTCAGTGAAGACCTCCTCGTTGTAGGTGGTGACACAGGTGAGCGTCTCCTTGTGTGTTTCTTTGCTGGGCACCAAAATGTAGTCACTTTGAACGGTGAATGTCCCGTCTGAGTTTCTGTACTCTCGGGTGGTCGCCTCTCCCGGCACCCTCGTCTCCCACCTGCTCTCATCAACAAGGAAACAGTGTCACGACAAAGAGATGCATCAGTGTGAGCTGATTTGTGGGATTTCAACAACTAGAGTAGTGTTGACACCAAACAAATCACAAAACATGCTGCAGTAAAACTCAGCTAGAATGAAATCAAGGGAGAATACACTCCTTGGCTTTCAATAAAGCAGACACACACACCTGATGGTACCAGGTGGTTTTCCATTGGCAGAGACACATGTGGCCACGGGTGTTTTCAGATTGGATGAACGAGCCACCAGCGTCGGCGTGGACAGACTCATTTGAGTTGTCGGGCGAACTAAGGGAATTTTAAAAAAGCATTGAGTTGATCTAATGCTATAATGTTTTTAAAGCATGATAATATAGAAAATCCATTTGCACATCATTACGCCATTTTCTAAAAAAGCTGGTTATAAAGTCAAAATTTGGCCTTCATTATCTATTATCTACAGGTAGTGTTCATCCCACCGTGCAGTTATGACTCAAAGTCTAAAATTAAAAGGTGAAATAACAATTAAAATTACATTTTCACATTATTGGTTGTTTTCTATATGATTTTCCCAAAAAATCTCTATATTTCTGGATTCAGAAAACAGTTTTCAGTATTTTTATGTGTGTGAAAATGAAGTCTTGACCTTGGAAACAGTAGTTTGACAAAGAAATGAATCCTTAATTAGTCCTTCAAAATAGAACATTGCTAAATCAGTGAAGACTTGCATATGTGGCATTCAACACATTAAAGCAATACTTTTGGGAAACAAGCTTATTTTGCTTTAAGCTGAGAGGTAAAAGAGATAGAAACAGGAGACGGTTAGCTTAGCTTAGCACAAAGACTGAAAACGGAGGGAAACTGCTGCTAACCTACATCACAACAACACTTTATACTTCATTTGTTTAATTTGTCCAAAAACTGAAATGTAAAAACAACAAGTTGTGGTTTTGTGGAGGGGGGGTTATGTACAGCTTACCGAAGACAGTGAGATTTACGGTATTTTCTCGGTTCCCTGCGGGGAACGTGGTGTATTCACAGATGTAGGTTGCCTCGTCAGAGAGGCGGAGCATAGAGAAGGTGATTGTAGTGTCTTCAAGAGTCGGAGTTCGTCGCCTCACTGCCGCGTTCTTGAAAGTGACACGGTCCCTGTAGGGCGGGGCCACGGACACACCCAGGGAGGGATTGGCGATCGCCACATTCTGCTTAGTGCCATTAACCAGTTTCTGCCATGTTACCTTGAGAAAGAAGGATGGATGAAGAGTAGAGGAGCTCTGATATGAACCACAGACATCTGACACAATTATATTAGTGATATAATATTGAGTAGGCCAACAGTAAACAAACAAGATTAATGTGAAATATATTAGCTTCTGTATATTTGATCAAATGTCCTCAGTCCTACGTGCAGTCACACAATTATACCAAACCCATTGTATAGGCTACTCTATATTTATATTTATATCTTACATTAAAAATGGTCGAAGGCAAACTTCAAGTTTTAAGATTTCCTATAAAAATTATGGGATGAAAATCAGCTCACAAAGACAATCAATAGTCAGAGTCTGCCTTTTTTCTGCCCAAGTTACATTATCATTAAGTGGTAATGCAGTTCAAAGCAGGGACATTTCTTGATTTCTTGTCTTACTGAAATGAAAGTTACTTCCTAGATGGTGAAGAAGTTGTAATTGGTTTAGAAATTGTTGCCAGTTAATTGGCTTAAACAGGTTGGACAAACTGCTGGAATGGTCCCTAAAGTGGATTTAAAAATAATAATTTCACTGGTTGTTTTAGAATATCTGTGCATACTTGGGTCAAATCTCAAATTTTGACATTATGTTTTTATGTGTCCTTAAAAGCAAGAATACAAGAATACAATTCATGTGTAGGCTAATCCAGCCTCTACTTCTCTTTCCTGTGACACATCTGATCCTTTTGAATGTGGCCTCTGTCAACAGAAACTGGCTAATGGTTCTCTAATAACGAGATCTGGTAGATAACATACATGCACTGACATAACCTGGTGAAATTAAAACTATTAAGTCAGTTTTCTCCCCACTACCACATCTTTGAACCAAAGCTTGCATATTTTAATTGCATTAATGATGACATGCAGCCTAAATAATTTTTTTAGCCACTTGGGAGCAGCGGAAACAAGTTGTGAATGCAACACTGACAATTTCATCACCTTTTGAGTTAATATCACAAACTAGTTAGCAACATTATCTAGTTGTGTTTCTGGCCACCTGATGAATGTAAGTCCGATATTCACTCTCTATTTGCGCTGTTTTTGGTCTCTACCCACTCCTGAGGGAAATATCTGTCTCTTTAGCTGCCCAATGCTCCACTATGTTCACCAGCTACTTCCTAACTTTATCTGCAGATTCATTACTAGAGGTGACATTGTCACATTGTTTTCACATTGACATTTAATACATAGTTATTATAAAAAAATATAAATAACTGTTTCAACCGGATTCATCACAGGATGCTTAAGAAATCAAGTCCTTCAGAAAGATGAAAATAACCAGGTTACTTAAATGCAATAAACGCAGTGGCAGTGTTTCTGCTGATTTATGTGGAATATGGAAGGCATGTCTTGTGGGTATTGCTTTTGTGATTGTTATGTATTGTTTGTTTTAATCTGCATACACTTGGGTGTAATCCATGTGTTCAGGTGGACGACTGAATACCTGGGAGATTTTGACCGGCGGGGAGCTGTTGATGAACCGACAGCGGAGATCGGCCTTTGAGCCAACATACCCCCACTTCCCGTCATCCATTTCCACAGTCTGGCCATTTATTCCTGGAGGAGAAACACACAACAGTTAAAGGCGTAAACATGCTTTCACCTACGCTGGGCGCACACACACAAATACGCACATGTTGGCAGCATCAGATAGGCAAACTCTAAGTGGTTCACAGTCAGCATTGCATGTTGAGCTGATAAAGTGAGCTGAGCTGTCAAAGGTGATACATTTCAGCCGGGGCGAGGGGTGAGCTCAGGGCAAAGGTTTTGGATTAGAGTGAGGTATAAATAAGCACGATTTGTTTGGTTACTGATCCCACTGACTTACTGATCCCCTTCAACAAATCCACAGCAGAGTCACTTCCTGAGTGTACATGAGTGACGTGTGTTTACTTGGGTGTTTTCAGATACACTATAACTAACGTCATATTTAATCTATATATTTAATTCATAGAGAATAAATTGCAGGATAAAGAACAAGGATGGTACACTGAACAGAACATCGGCTGCTCTCATTCTCATGCACATATGTTTATACAGTACACACACACACACACACACACACATGAAGCATATATCTGTTGTATAGTGTATGGTTAATCCATGTAAAATCAGTTCTTCCTCTTAGCATGGCAGAAGCCAAACAGCATAAGTGCTTAACAGAAACAATATAGAAATGCATCCAGACAGCTGCCAATTTACTTGTTATAAGAAGTATAACTTTGCCTTAACGTTTACTGACATATAAAGTATGCTCACCATATGCATTTGAAATGTAATCTGTTTTAATCCTTTATTTAAAGGGGGGAATCACTTTCTAATAACATTTTTCTTCAAAACTTGACATGAAAGTTTTACTTGAAACCTGGTAAATACTACTGTCCTTCCAGGATCTATCTGGCTTCCTCTTTGGATAAGACAATGAGGTCATCCCAAAGAGCTCCACAGTAGGCATCTTATCAGAATCTCAAAACAGGAACAAGACACTGGGTTGTAAAAATAGAGTAATATTTATTCAAAATCCCATTATTTGGAAAACCTTTCTCAATAAATATCATTTTTAAAAACAGCCATTTCTGACATTACTGTAAAGCATTCCTTTATTTGATAAGGTATGATTTACCTCTGCAAACGTTTCTTCAGCTGTTTACTTTCTCAAACATTTAATGTCACAAACCAAATGACTGGAAACTTTATTATAAGATGACGACAGTGTGAATGTAACCCATACCCAGGGGTGATTTCCATGTTTGGCTTATTGTATTTTTTAAAAACAGATATAATGAGGTGCCATGGTTCATGGTCCATCATGCAGTCCAATATTTCCATGTTATTAATGGAGGAATATTGATCGGTCCATCAGCATTCTAGTCCAGTCTCTATCAAAGGGGCAACCACTCAAAAACACAGCAGGCTGACAGCGCAGCCTTCATAACTAAAGCGTTCCCTCTGACAATTATTCAGGAAGGATATTTTATAAATACTAAAATGTATTGTCATATGTTGTCTTGCGATGCATTGTGGATGCACTGGCACCAATATTAAGAGGCATTATCTTGTGATTGATGTCTTGTGAATAATCAGAAAATAATAAAAAATGTTTTTTTTTAAGGTTTTTTTGTGGTAATTTTAAGTTTGTTAAATTTCAGTTGCACAAAATCTAGCAGAAGTGGAGTCAATGCTCCTTTTCTTCTAAAATTTTTATTACAGGTGTTTCATACTTATTAGAGTCATGGTCAATGCACCGACAATGTGTAACCAGCTTGCAGCCTTTTTACCATTTTGCTCTCAGTCTGTGGCCTTCACTTTTTTGCAATACAATGTTGCAGGTAGGCTGCTGCTCTTACGAGTTAGGTGAAGGTCAGCATTCGATACGACACACGAACATGATGCACTTGAGCTGATGTCGACTCTTTGTGACTGACTTGTGCATACGGAATACTTTCCTTTCACCAAAATGATGTTTATTGATATATGTTGCATTTCAGTCTTTATTTTTATTTAGAATTGTCATAGGGCAAGTTGTTTTAATATTGATGTGAAGGGGAGAAGGTGGGTCTTAACTTAAGATCCACAAGAGGAGGAGCAAGAAGGAGTTTGATGTGTTTGCTCCCTGGAACTAGCTCAGATACACGTGTATTACTATTTGCACTTATTTGAAATTATCACTAAACTTGTGTTGATTTGAACTTTGTTCAATTCCATGTCTCACTGGAAGGAATACAATTCACATTGAATATATGTTAGCTGGTGCTTGTAACACACCTGAATCTCCGACTAAACTGTCTGTGGTCAAGTTGCATTGTAGGTAATGTAGGTGCCAGGTTTAAACTGTCCATCATGAGTCCACCAATGTCATAGGAGTGCAATGCTAAATTGGTGGAATACACTTTTTACCACATAGGTGTCTGATCAGAAAACCTTTTTGCAACAGAGGGGACTGTCAAATGATAAAAAGGCTTATATGTTTTGTTCTGGGGGCAATTACAAATGATATATTTTGTCATTTCATTTGATTGACTTGGTGCACCCCAGGGGTGTATCCTGGGTCCAATCCTGTTCTCTACATACCCACAAGCCCTCGGCCACATTGTTTATTTATATCAATTCTTTATGTTAAAGAAAGCAACACTTTCCATCATCAACACTGTTCAGAAGGAGTCTTTGGATCTAATGTTGAAGGTCAACCACAGACTAAGCATGTGCGTTAACAGAAAGCCAAGCAGCTCTGAAATACAGTAAAGAGTCATGGTATTGGCACATTCTCAAATCTCTCTAAACACAGAGCAAGCAGATTCATATATTTCAGCTTCCCATAAACCAGGGGAGGTGAGGTCAAACACCAAGTCAGAAGTCTGTGAAGCATGCCGCTCTGTGCCCTCAAAACAGCAACAAGTTTGCTTTGCCGCCTCCTAAGACCTGCAAAATGTTTCACTGAGCTATAAAATCACCTGAAAGACCAAAACACACACAAAGCCTCATTTAGATAATGGTGATTACAGAATACATTTATTTAATAGATTTGTTTGGTCTCATCTTTTGTAAAGATGTAAAACTACGGGATAAAGCATTTAATATGCAAAAATGTATTTGGTATATGGTACATTCTTGCATGTTTTATGCATGCAAACAGACACAAAAGCAGATAGACCTCTTAGGAGCCATCTGCTCTGCTGACATCAAACATCAAAAATATGTCCAACATCATCACATGAAGTCAAACACAACCTGAGCCATATGTGTTTTGTTATTCCAATATGTTTAGTAGTTTTGTATTAGAGGACTGTGACTTATGTGCCCACTTTTATAAACCATTCTGCGTGTTATTGCGGGGCATTGGGGGAGAAGAACGCCAGCAGTGTGAGTAGATTACAGCATTTTGGATATTAAAGTGCATCTGTATCAGATAATGTATTGTCCATTTGCTGCTGTACATATGGACAGCTCACAATTACTGCTGAAATATTGTGGATTGTGCAATTGTGTTCTGCCTCTATGCCTGTAAGAAACAACTTTAGTAGTTAGTAGTAGCTTTATAATCAGTATTAGATTAGTAGATTTGTAATACTTACTAAATGCATCATAGGAGTCTATTGTTTATGTAAGAGTCACTTTCATCGGTTTCAGCCTTTTATTAAAATAGTTAATCTGCAACATTCTTCCGATTCTCAATTTTCTTCAGTGAGGTAAAATACCTTTCACTTGCTTCTGACTTCTTTGTCTGAACTCTATCCATCACGCACAAACACACACACACAGACACAGACACGTATCCCACTGAGAGTCCCCCCTACTGAGCTTTTGTTGCTGAGCTGATTAGGGGCTTTAGGTGAGGGCAGAACAGACAGAGCCTACGTCTCTGACACACACACACACACACACACACACATCCGTATCTCATTGACCCGACATCTCTCCCACCATGTTTCCATTCACATTCTTCTATTGTTTAGACTATGGGAAATGACCTCACCAGTCCTCATGACAATAATCCATAAAAGGCAATGCACAGGCACGAGAAGACCATGGGAACGTAACAAAACAATAGCAATATTGTTTCACACTTGAATGTGCAACATGCAAGGACAGCGGGCGCGTCGCAATGTGGTGCTGGGCTTTTTATTTTTATCCTGAATGCATATCCTCCATCTTTCAGCATCTTACTCATTATGTGACAAGCCATTTTAACCTTTTCTCGCGTTTGAGAGTCCACCAGAGAGGAAGTGGAGGAAGTGGCAGGTTTTGCTGTAGGCTGTTAGGAAAAAGATGGTAAAAGGTACCTTGAAGCTTCATTATCAAAGCTATTTCTTTTTGCTATAGAGTTTACAGATTTGGGCATACACCAATACAAATTTCAGATATGATACAAATGTAACCTTTAATTAAATGTGAAAGTTTCTTTGTGATAAAAAATAAGAATGTTCTAAAATATAAAATATATAATTTATATAATCATCATCAAATATTTAACCCGAGAAATAACTTAAATGACACCTTTAAACAACCCAAGAGCTGTGTAAAACAATAACAGTCTACAGCAAGCCACCTCTGTGAGGCTGTACACAGGTGTGCTTTTAGCTAAATGCTAACATTGGCTTGCTAACATGCTTATGTTAAGCAGGTGTAGCTACAGTTTACCATGTTTACTATCTTAGTTTAGTGTGTTAGCATGCTAACATTTGCCTATTGGCACTAAACACAATGTACATCTGAGGCTGATGGGAATGTTATTAGTTTTGCAGATATCTGGTGATGAACCAAATGGACAAATTAAAATTATTGACTTGATGCCACTTTATGAAACGTTAAAGGGTCACCAAAGTTGAGTTCGTCCTGAGGGGGGACATTAATGTCTGTACCAAATTTCACAGAAATCCATCAAATAGTCGTCAAGACCTTTCACTTAAACGCAAAATGTCGACCTCATTGTGGCGCTAGATGAAAAGTCAGGGGATCACCAAAGTCATTAGGATTCATTCTATGGGGACCATTACTGTCTTTACAAAAAACAAAAAACAAAATCTCAAGAAAATCTATCAAAACATTGAGATATTTCAGTCCAGATGGACAGACAGACATTGCAATGTCACTTGTCTGGCTAAAAATATTTAAGAACTAATAACTAAATGAGACTAACATATAACAACTCAAAAACACCTCACAACCAACAGCTATAAATTGATAGTTATTTGGGCAGATTTAAGTTTGAATCTTAAATCTGAAAATGTTGCACACACACAATTTATTTAAAAAAAGGGATTTGAATCAAAATCCACATCAGTTTATTTGTACAGACTAGGGTTTGGCAACATTTGATTGAAAATTGGACAACAAAGATGAGAGAAAATCACAGAACTGTTCTGTGAAATTGGCACCAAATCAGTACTTCAAGAATTTATTCTTCAAGTATGTCTCTGAGACTGAAAATATTTAAGTTGACATTCTTATCTGCAGTGGTGCTGTCAGTAAAAATCATCACATTAAGCTGCGACGTTTCAAGGCTGAACAAAATACATCTACATTCAGCCTCGCTCATTTGGCTACCAGAAGGGCGCAGAAACAAATGAACTGACTTCATGCAACCGACGAGGAAATGAAAAGCACAGAGAGAGAAAGAGCAGAGGACAGATTAACTGTTTAATCTTTAGGCCATCAAATCTGTGATTGATCGGGGATTACACACTGTGTTTGTGTCTTTGGCCTTTGGACTTGTGACTTGTGACACATGCACAAAAACACACACACAATGCTCAAACTAAAACCTTCACGATGCATCTGCTTTGTGATCCGACTATATACCTGTGACTAGTTATTGTACTTTGCATCTGTCTTTATTGCTCTTTACCAGAAGATTGCACAGTGGGACAGCAAAGAACAACGGAAACTGACTTTTGGATATCTACTTTGCAAAATTATGTCGGCTCTTCTCTGCTTTTGCCTGATTGAAATGGAGAAAACACTTGTTCTCCTCACATTTCCATAAATCAATGATAATCTCTCATTGTTTTTGATTGGGGTTTCTGCATGTGCAAACACGTGTATATGCGTGTTTGTGTGGGTGTGTAATCTCAGTGGCACTGCAGGAACGTGGAGTGTGCACTTGGCCTGTGTTCAGCAGGCAGCTCACAGGATTATGATGACTGTTGCTGCTGCGTCTGTGTTGTGGGACATGAGAGGAGCATAAAAAGAGGGAGAGGAGATGAAGAGAAATAAATAAAAAGGCTTTGGAGGAAGATCAACTGACTGACAGACAATGAGAGGGGGAAAAGACAGGTGTCAAATGGGCCAACTTTGGAGAGGGCGGTGCAGAAAGAAGAGACAAACAAAAGAGGATGAGGAACAGAAGGGCTGTGTGTTTGTGCTGGATTATTTCTGTGGGGTAGCGTCTGTGTGTTCCAGCTGTGGACAGTGGATTATGCAAAAATGTATGAGGATGTCTGTCTGTTAGTCTCAGTCAGCCTTTTCTGTGTCTTTCTGCAGTGGATGATTGCAAACTTTTATGTGAAGTGGAAAAACGCTGGGACAGTCTACAGAGGCTGACAGACCTGTGGAGGTGCTCTGAGTTTGCACCAGCCAGTAGAAGACAGACACTCAGCAACAATCAGCAGGCTGGGACTTGGCAGCTAACATGTTGTTACACCCTTCCTGCTCCCTGTGCAACTATAATCCACTGCTCTATCCTTCAACATGACAATCCTACACACATGGTGCGGCCTCACACTTAGTAATAACATATAAACGCATGTATGCACACCAGAAAATTACTTCTGGGGGGTAATCAACACTGACTGAGTGAAAAAAGCAATTACAGCAGCTCAACGCATCCATATGCTGCCACAATCACTTTTGTCAATACGTACACCACCGCCTCTTTTTTATTACACAGCCATGACTCTGATGCCAGCTGTATGTTTGGCCCCAGCTTAGTGTGGTCACACAGCTGCACCTGTTACAATGAGGCAAGAGTTAGTCCATTAATTCAAACACACACACTGTAAGATGCCGGGATGCCATCTGCACCTGCTGAAACCAGGCGACGTTTACTTTGACATTGTCGTCTGATTTGGCTTCTGCACTGATCAAGAGTAAAGTCGTGTAGTGTCAGAGATTAAAACATTTGGCTATGAAGATGAGTGGAGGTTGATAATCTTAAAGTGTCAGAGTTGCACTGAATCTAAAACAAACATGAGTGAAAGCAGCTAGAAAATGAATGAACCTATACCCTACAGTATACTGAGAATTCACTTTTTAGAATAAAAATGAATCACGAAACATCTCCTATAAAGGGTTTATAAGTTGTAACTAATGGATTTAGTAATAGTTAATAAATCATGATGCTTTATAGATTAGTTGCAAGTCAATAATAAGAACTTTAAGGTTGCCAGATTGTGAAAGATATCACTAATATTTATACCTGCAGGCATCACAACCATCCAAAGGGATTTTTACAGCTTATAACAGGTCTAACCAATCATAGTGAATTATTTATTAATCATTATTAATGAATTACAACACAAAAACCCTTAATTATGGGTGACTTATCAGAAACTTATACTTACATGACAATGATGTGTGCTACATGTGATAATAAGTCTTTAAATTCAAAACACTTGTAACACTAACGTAAAATTGGCAAAAGACATTATTACCACTGTTTATTAATATAGTCTGCATATAAAAAAAATGATACCAAAATAAAAGCCTAAAACTAAAAACAGTATGCTCATAAAAATTCATGATACAAAAGGGAATGAACAGGTGATACAGTTGGTAAATACAAAAGATGATTAGGTGATTAACTATGATTTCTACTTCGAACTGACCTGTTGTTTGTCAGACAAAGTTGAGATGGGTATACTCTCTGTACACTGAATGTACAAATAGTTACATGACACTGAATCGTTCTCTGCACAATCTTTCTATAGTCTACTTTGCCACCTCTTCCCTCTGTCTGTATCTCCTCCTTTGTGATTGGTAGCCTACAGATTTGATACAGAGAAATCACCTTTCACAGGCCTTTCACCTGGATTCACATCACTATTACTGAACAGGTGCTGAGAAAAGCAGAACAGCCTACCTGGAATAACACAAGTTGTCATCAGGAATATCCAAAATCCAGTGTTGTCCATGCCCAAACCACCGGTGCCAGCTTCTCTCTGTGGTTAAATTCCCAGTGTGCACTTTGTTTTATGTCTCCTGCCTCCCAGACTGAACGCACGGCAGCCGGTTCAGCTTCAGGTCTGTCGGTCCAGTCAGGTCTCCATGTATGCTGCAAACCGAGCGCACACTTGACTCTGACTGTGTCACCCTGAAAATATTTTTTCAAACTTGTCTCCGCAGCCTGTGTCACTTTTTCTTTCTCCCACTCTAATTCCGACTTCCCTCTGGCTGGTAACGGAGCTGCAGCAGTCTCTGTCCGGCTGAGGCTTGCCGGGGATAAAGCAGCTTAACGCGTGGGCAGATTATTTCCGAGATAGCCTACCCCCAGTCCCGACCTACAACTATCTGCCACTGTGAGAGGGCTGAGCTGAGCAAACCGCCCGCAGTCTGTAGTGCACAATTAGAAAAAGGCGCAGTCAGGCTATTTTAAATGAGCAGACTCAATAGACGTAATTGGGGGCCCAGACAGGGGCGTAGCTACAGGAATTAGCTCCCAGTGGCCCCCTCCACACTGTTTGTTGTCCTGATGCTACCACCCGGTAATGAAACTGAGTGTTGAGCCCTGACCTGATCTGTTGTGCTGGCTGACTTAAATGAATGGATGATTAGCCTAGGTCGTGTTATGGATATGCACAATTTAAAAATTTGTGATCATGAATTACTAATTAGTGCATTTGATTTAATATCACATTTCACATTTTGCCTCCTCCACACTTGGAGAGGGCAGCAAACGCTTTTCAGACAGCATAGGTAGTTTATCCATTTTCCCGTACCAGCCCAGCGACAGGGGACCGAACGTTAACTACGTTATGGCAAGTCACATAACACACTTGGTTAATGTTGTTAAATTGTTGCAATTTGGTTAGACAACAAAACTACTTAGTTAGGTTTAGGAAAACATTGTGGTTTGGGTTAAAATAAGTACATCAGTCACATGATTTAACATACGATGGAACTCAAGTAGCTCACGTGATAGAATTCAGTAATGCAACTTAACCTAAAAATCAAAATAACTCACCATTTACTGAGTTTCACATGGGACTCAAACGCCACTCTCCTGCATGAAAGTCCTGGGTTGGTTTGACACAACCATCCATCCCATCATCCACCCCATCCACGTTGTTATGTGGACTATCTTGCTACTGTCTACTATCTTGCACTAGAAATCATTGCCTCAATAAACGTAAATATGGGTTGTTAATATGGGTCGTAATAATGTGCTACACAAACACCCTGTTAGGCTGTTTTTCTGGGGGACAGGCTGGTGTTAAGATAATGCGTGACCCTCAAACAGGATAAAGACGCACTGCCTGCATCTCTTAATCATTCCAAACGTTCATGTACTCTGATGTATGTGAGTTGCTGCTGAGTACATTTTTTGATGACTGAATAAACTTACAAAAATACAAGTCTTTGTGTTGGCTGTTTATTCCAACAGAATTTCCACAAGCACTACGTGGACTAATGGGCGTTGTATAGCATGAGAATGGCTAGAACATGTTGAAATATCCAGCCCTGTGGTATACAAAACTGGCACACATTGAACAGTTTACATACAGCTCATGGCAACATAAGAGTTTGATGTTGACGTGCACAGAAAACTGCTGGAGAAAGGACATATAATTGCAAAATGATACGTCCAAAGGTGAGGACATCTGATGAGGAGAGAAGATCTGTCGAGACTGTAGGTGGGTGAGAAATGACAGAAGCTGAAACTTGATAATTGCTGAACACACTGAAAGTAAGAAGAAAGAGTTTGAGGCCAGAAGATGAAAGAGAAAAAGATGATGTAGGAGGCACTGTGACACATCTGTCTTATAAGCTGAAGAGAAATGTGTCCCAGGTTGCATTCATTTTCCACAAAAAGATGTTATAGGAACCTCATTCATATATAGTTTGGTTGCAATATCACTGGAAGATCAGGGTATCCATGTTATTATGAGAAGCAACACAATATTTCTTATGAAAATCAATGATTTTAAAAATAATTGAGCTATATTTTGATTGCACTTCATTGTCACGAATAATGGGTTATGGCTTTCTAAGAGAATTTACTGGTCAGTAGGTGGTCCTTTTATACCGTTCATCTTTTATTGCAAGCATAAGCATAAGTGTTCAGCATAAGTTACCATAGTGATGTACCCTGGTAAGAAGTGAACCACTGTGGTAGGACTGAAAACCCAGGGTCAATCCAGAAGCCACCTTGTTAACCTCAAATCCTGCTCCATATCCTTTATTCAGTCTTCAATAAGACAAGCCCACTTTTTATTTTTTTTTACAGCTTCTTATGTTTGTAGTTTTTTAACTTTGTCTCAGACAAAATCAAAACTCTTCAGATGTTACTGTGTAATATTTACCCAGTGGGTAGTACTCATACAGCTCATGTAGCCCAAAATGGACTCTGATTTTAGGTCTGTGTAGTTTTACATGTTCTCCCTATGTGTATAGGTTTTAAGTTCACCAGGTTACTCCTTCAGGCCAAATATTCATGTAAGTCAGGTGGACTGGAGATATTAATTCGACATTAATCTTCCTGTTTTATGAACAAGACCAGATGTTTTCCTGCCTTCTGCACCGAGCATGCTGGGAACAGCAAAGTCATCATTAAGTGTTTTTTTTCCATCTGCATTGTAGCATTTAGCTCTGTCACTCTCACAAAGTTAAACTGTGGATGATACAGATGGCTTCCATGTTGTGAACCCTTACTTCCACAGTAGTTTCTGTACTGTGCTTCATATCCATCAATATACAGCAACCACTAAGCTTTGTAATCACTGATGAACACTGGCACCTTGTGATGCAGGCCATGAATCTGCATCCAACTTATATTGTGAAATTCCTTTTATTGGTCTTAAGGTGGTGACACTGAGCCACTGTACATGAGTCATTTGGTATTTGGTATGTGCTAGAAATTTCTAGGGGGTTGCACATACACCACGTGGTGGTATGCATTTATACTGTGCACACAGGATGTCAACATAATGACATATTTCTTTATATTCTTTTAAATAATAATCTAAGGTAGACAATCTTTTCACCAAAATAAGCATACAGGCATATGCAGAGTACATTACAAGAACTCTGTGGAAGTAATTTATAATGTATGAGAGCACCTTTGAAAGTGTAAATCAGAGGGAGGCTACCATATACACAAACATTAAGGGCAAATCAGGACACGAGACAAAGAGGCAAGGACCAGCGAGGAAAGGAAACAAGGTCATAAAACAATGATGTTGACCAAGTTTTGCCTCAGCCTCCCTGCCCGCCCCCTGTCCTCTACCAGGCACTGCAGAGAAGAAAGACGAATCAGCACTCTCTGGTCCACCCTCATCCCTCCCACTCTCACTCCACCTCTCTGTATCGCCCCTACCTTGAGTCAGATGTGTAATGCTCTGCAGTGCTAAACACCGAGACAAATACGACCAGCTGTTTATTCCCCAGCACAAAAACAGCACGCAGGCAGGAACTGCTACATCATCCAGCCCTCATTGAAGGTAAGACTCCTTAAAGCTGTTCAGCTGCAGCTCGGGGGAACAGATATGAGGACTAAAGTCATATTAGGGAGTCGTGGAATATGATAGAATGTGTGTAGATAGAGTGTGCAGAAAATACCTACATGTACAGATATGTAAACGTCAGCCTATGACTTAACATCAAAAACTGACTTAATATTAGGCTTGAGACAGTGATAAATACCAAACTGTGTCAAGGGCATTGGAGAAATGTGAGAAATAATATAATAAGCAGGCAGTAAAATAGAGAAGAAAAAGAACTGTGTCATCTTTCACTCTAAATTATGTACAGTCATTAGATTACAGGTGGACTGTGCTTCAGTCTTTTAAGTTTGTTTACTGCGGTAGCTTTTCAGTGTTTTCTTGTCTTTGTACTTTAATGTAACATCATGACCTCACCAAAATGACCTCACAACAGCCTGGGGAGCAGATCATAACTCAATTTGGCGTTTGTTTACATTTTATTCTCGTTGATCCTCCTCTCTGTAATTTTCACATTTCCCCTCTTTTTTCTTTAAAGGTGGATGGGTGCTTTGACATCATGCTCAAGGCTCTGTTTTTGTATGGAGTGCTGGGAGGTGAGAATTATTTGTGAGGAATATTTCTGTAGACTTCTACTATTGTGAAAAGGCATACAAAAAGGGTTTTGAATGAAATATATGTCTACATATTCGTGTTTTTCATATGTCCTCCTGTGTTTTTTTCCCCCACAGTGTTGCTGATCCCAGCAAAGTGTGGTCTAATCTCTGTGTGTGTTGAAGATGACAGAGATCTGAGAGTGGACTGTCAGATCGAGCCCAAGCCCAACACGATCAACAGCTATGAGTTCTCTTGGTCCACTGGAACCAAAGAGTCCCTCATTCACACCAATGTGTCTGGTTCATCCCCAGATAGCCAGTTCAGTGGCAAAAGCCAAGTGGAGGAGCTAGAGCCACACGGCTACAGAATGACCCTGACCGGCTTCACAGACACACTCCCACATAACACCACCTACATGTGCAAAATATCTGGGGTGCCTGCCACAGTCACAGTGGAGAAAGGTAGGTGGATCCACTGTGTTGTGTGTATGTGTGGACCTGGGGGAGTGAGCATGAGAATAAGTGAGTGGTAGACATATACGACATAACTGTTTGCATCTCACTTTTCTTCTTCTGCAGAGCAACTTGTCCCGTGTTCAGCTGTGAGCGTGTTCATGAAGAGCTCCTGCTCCTGGATCGTTTGTTTGCTGTTCTTCTTCTGTCAAACACGCAGCTAAAAAGAACAAAACAACCATGCAGGCTTGTCACACATCTAACCATGCATAGACATCTATCCGCATCTACAAACATCCCCACAATAACACCCACATGTTGATGCTGTCAGTAGCTTGCAACTGTCCCTCCTTTTCTTGTCTGCCTCCCAAAAGCACTGAAATAGTATTAGTGTTTTCATAACTCTTTTTGACGAGAAAGAATAAAGATGACGCAAAGATGATTCAAAGGAAATGTTTATAGATGTACTTTTTGCTGTAGAGGCACACCTAGCTGTATGCGTATGAATACACTGAGTAACTTGGCTTGTAAATATTACTTTGGAAGCTGCAACATTTGTTTTCAATAAAGGGATGCAGTTTAAAGTCAGACATGGACTTCTTGTGAATTCATTGTTCATAATAGTTGGACAGAAGTGCGACACAGATGGAAATATCATTGTTTAAAGCAACAGCGTGCACAATAGCTCCAACATGTTGGAGAAAAGGGCTACTAATGTTAATGATGACAGTAAATGTTTTACATCATTAGAAAGACAACATATGTGATGTTTTCGTGTAGGGTGGTTAACAGTATAATTCAAAGAGCTCTCCAGTTGATCTACAGTGCATATAAAGTAAAGTACATATACCCTTTACGCATTCACCACCTTTAGTAGGAAATGCCTACCAGGAGAATGAATGAATCTGCATCTTCACATAATTAGTTAAATGGAGATGAAGAGTGTGTAGGCAGGGAGTTTAATTGATTGCAGTTTAGACCCATAAGTGAGTCATCATTGTGGCAAAATCTCCACCATAAAGGCAAAGGAACACTCGAAGAAACTCTGTGAAAAGGTGATTGAAGAGCACAAGTCAGGGGATGAATAAAGGAGCATTTCCATCATTAAAGTAATCATTAAGACATGAAAGGAGTATGACACAGCAGGAAGCTGAGTGAGTGTGCATGGAGACTCGGGAGGGATGACGACAAGACACCTGTAACAACTGCTGAGGAGAGATTGATGACTGTGCATAACAATATTTGGCAGGGTCTTCACCAGCCACAGCTTTGCCTCCCAAGCATAAAGCTAAACTTAAAAATGACAACAACGCGTCCTGGAGTGGACGAGTCAATAAAGAAATTGTGGCTGGAAATGAAAAGGCTGTTCACTCACTCAAAGACATTTAATAATCCCTGTCCTCTAATCTAATTAATTTGTGTGATTAATGCCGGACTTTACAGAGCCCCAAAGTGTTCAATATTAGATATAGATATGCCAATATGAAATAAATAATCCTATGAATAAGAGAGTAAAATATATAAATGAACCAATTTAATCAATCATTAAAACTCAAAATGAGAGTCGGTTTATTTATTATCATAATGGCATTTGACACTGACACTAATCAACGCCCATTTTGTTACATAAATCAGGCCAACATCTTCTATTTAAAATTCCAAAAATGATTAATTTAACGCCTAATGAACATTCTCCACGAACATCTCTATGTTGTCATATAAAAAGCCCATACCCCATTGTTGTCTTTAAAGTGAGAGTGGCAGAGTTTGCCGAAATGGCCATTTTTGACCCTCGGTGCCATCCGTAGTGTCTGACAACATAACGATGGCTGCTTCAACTGGTAGCGTTAGCAGTAAAGGACCAGAACTATCTAAAGCCGAGTACCTAAAACGTTACTTATCCGCGGATAAAGATGCCAAGAAGTCAAAGGGGAAGCTTAAAAAGAAACGGCGAAAGGTTCCTGAGAAAGGGTGAGTCGGCGGGTCCTTTTTAATAAAGTTATTGCCGGGCATGTAGTGCATGTGTGTTAGCTGTTAAGCTAGCTGGGGTCACTGTTACTGTTTAGCGCCACTCGGTGCCTTAAAGTCCTTGTTTACGAGTGAAAAGTGTATATACTAACTCACTTTTACTTCTGACATTCAAGACTTAAAATAGTAGACGATGACATAGACTGGAAACAGCTGGCCAAAGAGGAGGAGGAAATTGAAGAGGATGAAGAGGAAGCGCCAGTGGTAAGAACTTGGCTAAGGTTATGCAGCTGGCTAACCTGTGTCCATTCATTTACTTGTGTGATCAGCCCGCTAACTTCTCCGTGTACACCTTAAAAAACATGCCGTGTACATGTTTTTCTGTAATTTTCATCCATTCAATGAAGCTGTGTTATGGTTGGTTTATCTTGGTTTAAATGAAGAGAAATGTACTAATGTCAAAACCGCATTGTTTTGGAAAATACAAGTATATCTTAAGATAGTGGGCGATATGGATAAGAAATTGTCACGGCATATGTCATTTTACAAAGAGGTATCGATATATATTATGATTAGGGCTGCAAACAATAATTTTAGCTTATAAAATGACAGAAAATGGTGCAATTTACTCAAGCCTAAAGTTAAATCAATTGTTTTGTCTGGCAGTCCAGAATAGCAAAATATTCAATTTAGGATAAGATCATTAAAAACAGCAAATCCTATCAATTTAAAAGCTGCATTTAGCTTGTGTTTGGCCTTTTGCTTGAAAAATGACTAATCATTTCAGCGCAAAATGTGATATTGTTAATTGTCTGGAAAATCAAGGTACATCATCACAATGATGCAATAGTCATACAAATATTGCCATAATAGAGTCCTACTAATTGCAACATTGATTATAATGCTGAAATACAAGCAGAGGTATTAAGGAGATAGATTCTGTTGTTTAGCTATCTTGGCAAAATATATGATGATTGTCAAATATTTTGTCATATGGCCCAACCTAGGGCTGGGCGGTATATCAGTATATAATGTATACTGTTATAATTTCAAAAGAGAGATGAAATTAGACGATACCGTTTATACCGATATAGTTTGATGTTGAGTTAATTATTATGTTTCCGTAAAGGCCTGCCAGCGTTTGCTCCTCTCTCTCTCCCTCACCACGCAGCCCCACCCCTGCCTCTGCGTCTGCACGCAGTCATCTACTCACAAACTCTCAACAACATGGAGGGAGATACAGTGCTGGTCGACACTGTTAAAGACCTGGCTTGTAAAAAGAAAAGCACGATTCATTCAGTGTTTCCCACGCATACACTTTACATACCGCCCAGGTTAGGTGACACACTGTAGCATTTATCACAGAAACAGTGATTACGTTACAAGTCGCGACACTGGATATTTTACAAGAGCGGATCAGGTAAGGCGACAGTGAACACACCAGTCAGATGTTAATCGTTAGCTACCACGTTGGTTTTGTTTTAATAGGCTATGTCGTCAACACGCCTCCTCAACATGCAGCTCAGCTGCATAGAGTATTTAAAAAGCTCAGCTGCTGCTTTGAACGGAATCACCGAAGGAAAAGTCCAGAAGACAAGTTGTGTTTCTTTTCGGTGACTTTATCCAGCCTAGCCTACTACTGATGGAGAAAGTCACCATGTTTGCAGCAGAGATGTTCTGTTAGTGTGAAGAGAACTGAAGGAGGCAAATTCAATGAGTGACACTTAAGATGTAGAATGAAATATAATTAAAACGGTGAAATGAGAAACAAGCTAAGTTACTAAAAGTAGTAAAAACATACCCACTAAAACCGCCACCCCCCCTCCCCAGCCCGCTTAGCAGAAAATACCAATATATATTTCATACCGAAATTCTGCCTAACAGTATGACTTTTTGGCCATATCACCCAGCCCTAGCCCAACCCTCTCTTGAAATGTCAACTCTTGCATTTGTCTAATAAGGTTGCTGAGATGATTGACGAGAGACCAGAGGAAGTGAAACAGATGGAAGCCTTCAGAACCAGCAATAGATGGAAAGTGATTGGAGGTAATTGGTGTTTGTGAATGAAGTCAAGAGAATATTTATCTTTGCTGTGAACACTTTTCTTTAATCTGACTCTACTTTCCCAATAGCCGATGAAATTAAAGACACAGAAGATGGGGAAGGAGGGCATCTTTATTCAGAGCCTACGGAATTGGGCAGGAGTCGCCACGATTCGCCTGAGTTGTCATCAAAGAGGAGGAGACATGATTCTCCTGTCAGAAAAAACCGACATGACTCTCCAGACATATCTCCCCCAAGAAGAAGACGCCATGACTCTCCAGCTGTATCTCCCCCAAGAAGAGGACGCCATGACTCACCAGACTTGTCACCTCCTAGGCAACAGTCAGGGAGAACAGGGAAGGCTCAAAGTAAAGGTGAGTGGTGAGAAGTTATTTTTGAGAGCGAACCTGGTCACTTTCTACATTGGGCAGGGCACTATTAATGGAAGACCAATCAAACTGAAACGTAATTTCTATTTTGCTGGAACTCTATTATTATAAGTATTTCTGAAGTCATTTAGGAAGACTATAAATTAGTAATAGCTTACGGTGGAAATTAATATTGTGTATCATGATTCATAGTATGAAAAATCCAATATCATTACAGTAAAATGTGATAAACGATGAATCCATATGTATCCATATATTGGCAAACTTTATCCCTTCAGGTTTTTTAATGTCTTCCCCTCTCAATCACACTGGCCTAATGACTTTTTGCACATAAGAAAAGTATGTTTGATTCAAGTGTTTAGTTATATGAACACTTTTTAAATAAAAGAATTATTATTTGTTTGTCAGATTCATCACCCACCAGAAAAAAGCCCAGCTCATCATCAAGTAAAAAACGTTCCCCTGATGCTCATCGATCACCATTGGCAAAGAGAGCTCAAAATAGGCACGATTCAGACTCGGACCAGTCACCTCCACGAAGAAAACCACTAAAGGGAGAAGCTTCAGACTCAGACCAGTCTCCTCCTCGGAAGCACTCAAAAAAACGAGGCTCAGACTCTGACCAGTCGCCACCCAGGAGGCGGCCACAGAGTGGAAAGGACTCGGATGAAGATCTGTCGCCACCTCGTAGACCTGGTCAGTCACAGGTAAGAAAATTGTGTTTTGCTTCACATTGCTGTGTGTATGGTTTTTCCAGTGTATCAAAGCCATGTTGTTTTTGCTTTTCTTTTCAGGGTCCGCGGATGCTTTCTGGTGGGAAGGCAGGTCTGGTTTCTGTAGATGTTTTAAGAAAGGAGCAGGAGGAGAACCGACGCAGAGAAAAAAACAACCAGCCACTAGAAGGTTGATTCGGCTTTTCTTTTTTTAGGAAACTTTTCCTTCACAGGACTTTCCATCTCATATCCTCTACATGACCCATACATGCACTTCAAAACTTACATATATATTTGGTCAAAGTTGTAATTAGTTCTTGTGAAGTTGAAAGATTTTATACTTTTTTTCCTGCTATGACTTAGATGAATCCCGCAATGCTCAGACGGTGTTCCGAGACAAGAGCGGTAAAAGGAGGGATTTAGATACAGAGAGAGAAGAACAGAAGAGGAAAGCTGGAATCAAAGCAGCAAAGGATGAGAAATATGCACAGTGGGGGAAAGGGTAAGTCTGCATAACATGTTTCACACATTAGCGAACGCTTCAAGTGTGACCACAGAAAGACTTCAAATGGGTTTTTGAGCCGATTTGTTTCCATGATGAAAGTCACCTCATGTTTATAGGTTGGCCCAGAGCCAGATGCATCAACAGAAACTTGAGGATGCCCTGCATGAAGCCCAGAAGCCGCTGGCACGTCACTGCGATGATGAGGATCTTGACCGCATGTTGAGAGAGCAGGAAAGGGAAGGAGATCCGATGGCTGCAATGCTCAGACGGAAAAAGGAACGCAACACGAACACACAAGGTTTTAAGACTTACATATGTGGACCTTGTTCCCTGAGTTGACTGATACCATATTTAAAAATATGTCATATGTAAACCAATGTATTTTTGTTTTGCAGACAAACCTCGATATAAAGGCCCAGCACCACCCCAAACCGCTTCAATATGCAACCAGGCTATCGATGGGATGGAGTTGACAGGTACAGTGCGTGGGAAAGGGTGACTAAATGGGATGCATTTGTACTGCGATGTGACTGTATGTCCTTTTTAATACATATAGCTCATCTAGGGCTGGGCCATAAAACAATAATGACAATTATTGCAATATAATTTTCCTCAATAACAATTTAACAATTGTTCAATAAATGTTTGAATTAATTAATTTAAATCACAAATGAATTAGCACTTAATTTTTTTATTAAGATATTTATTTTGTTGAGGAAAAGATTTTACTTATTTTATTTGTTGAAAGAAGATTTCACCATAATTGTTTTGAATGTTCCACTTGATATGTTAAGAGAGTGTTTGTCATGTTCTCACCATAAAGAATAGTTTAAAACCACAATTAACCTTTTGGTTTCTTCAACTTTCACTCAGGAACAAATTTATTGTGATAATTACTGATATCGAATTATTATATTTATTTTTATCGTAACATTTTTGGCCACATCGCGCAGCCCTAAGCTCATCTGTACTTTATACTAATGTCTTAAATGTCAAATTTGGGTACAGTAATAACAATAAAAACAATATTGGCGTCTACATTAGATTGAAGCTGATAGGGTTCAGTATTCAACTCAAAGATGGAGTTGAAGGTGTGATTGCAGAATTAATAGTTGACTTTAATTTGTTTGTGTGTCTCGCAGGTCAAATGGTTTTGAACAGAAACGCTACACACGGATGGCAGATAAAAAAGCCGTCCAGGACGCAGCCTATAAATGGAGTGTTGAGGACATGTAATGGCAGTCGGACACTGATGGATCAGGGAGCTGAAGAGCAGAAAGCAGAATATCGAATCCATGCTGTTGAAACAACTGCAGATTAGACATCCGCTCAAAAGACCTGACATTTTGAAAAAGAAAAATGTTGTTCACCTTTCCAAAGCAGTTTTATATCAGCTACAAACATAACTGTACATAGCAGTGAATTGACAGCATCTTTATGATTTTGTAATAATTGACTCAATCAGAACCAGCAGAACAGATGTGTTTTTCATTGTTATATTAAATAATGTTTTTGTAAAGTGTTGTCATGAGTGTTCACATACAGAAATGAAATGTATACTATTTGGACATTTTTAACAGCTTCTGGCCCAAGATAAATATCCTGGTTCCAGATTTAAGAATCAGAGGTCTGAAATGTGGAGTAATTCAAAAGTGTTAGGCCAGTATTTTCATTGCCCTCTTCTGGATTTGTCCCTGGGTCACAATTATCCCGTATTTTTCTGGATTTAAATACAAACGTTAACAAGTCTTTGTCATTTTCATTACCACAACTGGCATTGTACAGCACTTACCATCTCTTAGTCTTTGCCAGAGGTTTTCAAAGTGGGAGGTGGGCCAACTAATATTAATGAGTAGTACATTAGTTATTAGTTATAGAGAGTTCAGAGATCTCTAGTTATCAGGTTTAAACTATATGAAACACAGTAATCAGATTACTTTGTAGTTATCAAGTTACATTGTGTTAAACGTAGTAATCATATTACTCTAGCTATCAGGTTTAATTGTATGAAACACAGTAATCAGATTACTCTCTAGCTATTATGTTTAACTGTGTCAAATACAAGACATAAGGGATACAGACACACTTTTGTTTTTGCCCCTATTCATCATGAGCTGAACTCAAAGATCTAAGACTTTCTCTATGTACACTAAAGGCCTTTTTCTCTGAAATATTGTTCCCAAATCTGTCAAAATCTGTTAGAGAGTATCTTCTTTGCCGAGATAATCTATCCACCTCACATATGGCATATCAAGATGCTGATCAGACAGCATGGGTATTGCACAGGTGTGCCATAGACTGGCCACAATAAGGCCACTCGAAAATGTGCAGTTCCATCACACATCACGGACCCCCCAATACAGTGAAACTGCACATTTTTGAGTGTGGCCAGCCTAAGGCACACCTGTGCAATACCCATGCTGTCTGATCATCATTTGACATGCCACACCTGTGATTCTGACGGATTTGTAAACAAAATTGAGAGAAATAGGCCATTTGTGTACATAGAGAAAAGTCTTAGATATTTGAGTTCAGCTTATGATGAATGGGGGCAGATACAAAAATGTTGTGTTTATATTTTTGTTCAGTGTACATAGCGAGGGGGTATAATAACATAACAAAACGGCAAAAAAGAGAAAAATAAGGATATCACAGAAAGATCTTCAAGTGAGTACAGGCATTAAGTATCTTCAGTACGAACCCCCTCTTTGGTCTCAACCATGGACTGTTTATATAAGGTCTCAACCGGTCTAGCGAGTAAGTAGGAACCTTTAAAACGCCATAGGCTAGTACTCGTTTCAGTACGGAGTGTTTTTCTTGATGCACGCGGGACTGCTGGCTACCTTCAGCTGGTGTAATTTTTAGTAGTAAAACATTCAGCGTGACGTGGTGTTTTGTAGATAAGTATCGATTCATGTTGCGAGATAACTGTCGCCAATACTCGTATATTGAAGAAGGAGAACTTTGTAGCTTAATTTTGAGTAAAAATGGTGGACTGGAGTCCGATAGCGAAGGTGTACGACCCGCTGAAAGCTGGCAGTATCGACGGCACGGACGTGGACCCCCATGACCGGGCGGTGTGGAGGGCTATGGGTGCCCGCTATAAACCCAACAAAGGCGTTGTTGGAGACCCACTGCTCACTCTGTTTGTGGCCCGTCTGAACCCCCAGACAACAGAGGACAAACTGCACCAAGTATTCTCCAAGTACGGAGACATCCAGCGGCTCCGGCTGGTCCGGGACATTGTCACAGGCTTCTCCAAAGGATACGCCTTCATTGAGTACAAGGAGGAGAGATCTGTTGTCCGGGCCCGCAGAGACGCCAACAAGCTGGTGGTAGACCAGCACGAACTGTTTGTGGATTTTGAACAGGAGAGGACCCTCAAAGGGTGGGTCCCCCGGCGGCTCGGCGGCGGGCAGGGGGGGAAGAAAGAGTCCGGACAGCTGCGGTTTGGCGGCAGAGACCGGCCTTTCCGTAAACCCATTAACCTCGGAGTCGGTCCGGTGCAGGAATGGGGAGGTGGAGGGAAGGAGTGGGACAGACCGGGGACGAGAGACAGGGAGGTTCGGGACCGGGACCGACACAGAGAGCCCGAGTGGGGCAGCCGAGGGAGGAGAGATGACCGGGACAGAGGCAGAGATCGGGAGGACCGCAGACACGGAGACAGGAGCAGGCACCGGGACAGGAGATGAAACTGGAGATCTGATCTGACCCGTTCAAAGGAAGTCTGTCACAGATCCACAGTCCAGCTGCCTGCCTCAATTTGAGCCAGTTTAAGCCAAGTGGCCAGTGAAGGAGAGTGTGACTGCTGGGGTTTGCTGTCAGGAAACTGGAAAGAATAAACAATTAAAATTACAGATGCCCTTCTTAAGGTATCATGGTAGCCTATCGGTTTGGGAAGGAAGTTTCCTGGTTGATGTTCATCAGATTCTACTGTGTGGTAATGTCGTCCTGGAGTCAGTATTTCTCAGGAACATCTGGTTTATACAGGCTTTTGTAGTATAAAAAAGGCAGTAAATCTCCACTAATTCGCCATGTAAAAAATTATATATAAATAAATAAATAGTTTTTTTGTTTTACAAATTGATGTTGTCCAGCCAAGTGAAGCCTTAAAATCAGTAAATCACACAAGCTTTAAAGGCTGAATCAAATGGACAAAATGCCATTATTTTTATGATACACCTGTAAAGTTCATCTAAATCAGATTGAACGTGTTACACATTTTCTCCCTTTGTAAGTAAGACCAATCTGTTTCTGTTTTTTATTTGAGGCATGAATAATACAGTGTTGAAACAAGATTTTCTAAGGTGGGCATTTTAACAACATAACCTCTCTATGTCGTACATGTTTTTACTGATGAAGAGGGCTTGTGCAACATTGACTCACCAGAGTGAAGAAAACCAAATAAAACAAGAATTATTTTAACAATAGTGTGTCACATTTCTTGTTCCCTCTCCATAAGTTACTAATATTATCCTGTATTGTTATTGCATTTTGCTTGGTGAAAAAGGATTATTTTGATTTATTTTATTTTTCTATTTTATGTACAGGTTTTTGAGCATTAAACACTTAAATTTCCTGACTTCTGGAGAAATATTCTGAAACAATTTACGATGGAAATGTCTTTATTTATATAAAAGGAAACACAAAATACAGCTGGCAGGTGACAATTTAAAATATAAAAATATAATGCAGTAATCAGTAGCTTGTTCTTTTAGCTTAAATTACTTTTTTGGTCAATGTACATTTGTTTCTGCTATGATTGCATTGCAAGTTTTCTTCCTTCCTTTCTTAAAGCATTTTAAAAGCATTTTCAGTTATTTAACATAGAACAATATATGGTGCTCATAGAAAATACTGTATCATATTTGTAACTTGACCCTGAGGCTGTAGTCCTACAGTATGACAGACAGTCTGGCAATGTAGTAAGTATAACATGAAGGACATCCACAGGTGAACAGTTCCTGCTGTTCTAATTGATATGTGTTTTACAAACTGTCAGATATCAGAACTGCACATACTTGAAAAAATTAACAAAATAAAATATCACCAAAAACCTCGGCAGGACTTGGACCTAGACATGGAGATAAAAATAGATTCTGAGTAAATTGACTTGGAAATCCAGAAACTAGAAAGAGAAATTATCATTTCAATGCACACTGTAAGCATGACTGTAATACAATGTATTAATCATTGTTTTCTTTCGCAAGCTCGCAGCAGATGAGTGATCCCAGGGAGAAAAAAGATCAAAACACATTGTTGTGTCGTTTCCCTGTTGTTTCATGAATGAACAGGGCACAAATAATATATATATATATATATATACACACACACACACACACACACATACACAGCTCAAAAAAATAAAGGGAACACTAAAATAACACATCCTAGATCTGAATGAATGAAATAATCTCATTAAATATTCCTTTCTTTACATAGTTGAATGTGCTGACAACAAAATCACACAAAAATTATCAATGGAAATCAAATTTATCAACCCATGAAGGTCTGGATTTGGAGTCACACTCAAAATCAAAGTGGAAAACCACACTACAGGCCGATCCAACTTTGATGTAATGTCCTTAAAAGTCAAAATGAGGCTCAGTAGTGTTTGTGGCCTCCACGTGCCTGTATGACCTCCCTACAATGCCTGGGCATGCTCCTGATGAGGTGGCAGATGGTCTCCTGAGGGATCTCCTCCCAGACCTGGACTAAAGCATCCGCCAACTCCTGGACAGTCTGTGGT
>NC_060172.1:22026527-22134118 GCF_021292245.1 Micropterus dolomieu | reverse complement strand
CCAGCATATGCTCTCACAAGGGGTCTGAGGATCTCATCTCGGTACCTAATGGCAGTCAGGCTACCTCTGGCGAGCACATGGAGGGCTGTGCGGCCCCCCAAAGAAATGCCACCCCACACCATTACTGACCCACCGCCAAACCGGTCATGCTGGAGGATGTTGCAGGCAGCAGAACGTTCTCCACGGCGTCTCCAGACTCTGTCACGTCTGTCACATGTGCTCAGTGTGAACCTGCTTTCATCTGTGAAGAGCACAGGGCGCCAGTGGCGAATTTGCCAATCTTGGTGTTCTCTGGCAAATGCCAAACGTCCTGCACGGTGTTGGGCTGTAAGCACAACCCCCACCTGTGGACGTCGGGCCCTCATACCACCCTCATGGAGTCTGTTTCTGACCGATTGAGCAGACACATGCACATTTGTGGCCTGCTGGAGGTCATTTTGCAGGGCTCTGGCAGTGCTCCTCCTGCTCCTCCTTGCACAAAGGCGGAGGTAGCGGTCATGCTGCTGGGTTGTTGCCCTCCTACGGTCTCCTGATGTACTGGCCTGTCTCCTGGTAGCGCCTCCATGATCTGGACACTACGCTAACAGACACAGCAAACCTTCTTGCCACATATATATATCATCATATGTCATATATATATATATATATATATGACATATTAACTTCCAGTGCCCACTTTTAAGTCATGATATAACCTATAATTATGACAGTTGTGATATTTTAGCAACTCACACATTCAGTCGGTCCACTGTTGTCTGCCACACTCACAGGCTATTACTGTGCCACTGTTATTCATTTATTTATTTTTTTACGTTAAATGCTTTTATACCACTCACAATGTGTAAAGTACGGTGCACGCGTCTTCTTCTCCAATTATGAAACCTAACAACTACAAACTACGTGCTACCATATTGCCAAAGTATAGTATTTTAATGCAGGCTAATGAAAAATGTGCAAAACACATACATAAGAACATGGAATAACATGGATCTGCGTGACCGTTGACTGAACAGATAAGGCACCAGGATTAACTAAGCCTGGCTGTTAGCCTGGTCTGGAGCAGGCTAGCTGCACAGAATAAATCACCATGGTAACTTATGTGCTACTGCTTTTTCCTGAAATCGAGGCAAGGCTAAATTCAGCCAGGTGTATCTGAAAAATCCCAGCTTTATCCACTATCTTAGTTTTGTGAAACAGCCCTCTGCTCATATGAACTTGTTTCACTTATGAGTCACTGGGTGGATTGTTTTCTGTCAAACTGACCGTAAGTATGTCTGAAGTCATCATTTTGAAACGTTAAACGTCTGGTGTTATCATTAGTTCATTAGGTCTCATCCAGTGACTCCATGCACCTCATGGCCTGGTGTGTGTAGGCTACACGTCATCAGTCCATTAGCTCATCAGACTGACCTGCTGCTAAGAAATTCATCACCTGGTACCTGGATAAACAAAAGTGTTTGTGCTGGAAAGAACTGAACCCTTTGTGACACTGATGTAACAGTAAACAAAAGCAATTAAATAATGTGATTACACTTAAATTCCAGACTTTAATAAATTATAGGCCTATATTTCCAGACACACACACACACACACAGACACACACACACACACACACACACACACACACACACACACACACACTACTGGATGCGATTAAGGATGGAGAACTCATCAACATTTCTGAGATTCTAGAGATGTGATTGAATTAGAAAGTCTGTAAAAGTAAGAGACATTATTATGACTATTTTTGACATTTATTAATTTATACTGTAAATAAATTTTCATTTTTTACAGCCAAAGATGAGCAGAGTGGCATGTCACAGCAGTCTGAGGTGAGGAGGTGTGACAAACACTTGTGTGCACGTGTAAGCTGATGAAGGCTATCACTCAGAAGCCAGGTTTGGTTGTCCGGACGAGGCCGCTGTCAGCCTGCCAGCACACCTGGGGTTTCTGATGGGCCAGCCCGGGTAAGTCTCTTTTTGGACCGTGCTAAAATCGATCCTGTGAGCCAAAACACACACAGACACTGGTGAGCTGCTCTCTACATTAAGCTATTGCAGGCTGTGATACTGACAAACTCGCTCTCACCTGAAGGCGGGGTTGATGCCGATGTTGTCCGGTTGTGGGAGGGCAGGTGTTCGCCTCCTGCGGCAGGAGGACGGAGGAGGGAAATCCTTCTGATACTGAGACTGCATCCCTGTTGTATCTTGTTCATTTTTCACTGCAGTCGTTCTCGTCTGACCACAGATTCCTCCTTGTTCGTCCTCCCCTGGTCCCCCGTCCCTGCTGCTGTTTCCTCCTCCTGTTTGTCTCGAGGACGTGGGAGGAGAACGATGGGACTCCTGCTTTGTGTTCTGGGTGACACGGTCTCCTGAGAGGTAATCATAACATTTGTATGGGTTTAATTTCATACACAGTAATGAAGTATGCCATGAAACATCCCTTCTTTCTGTCTAAAACATAAAATATGTTCTATAAGTGTCTGCTGTCCTAAATATGAGAGAACCATCTTACACTGTGATACTAGTATTTTTTATTCAGATAAATGTTCTGTTTTGAATTAATAATAATATTATTATTATTATATTATATTATACATTGTAATTATGACCTAAATGCCACATCTTAATAACAATTTCAGACTTTATAATAAGACAGCTGCTACAGCATCATTAGTTCCAGCCAGTACTTTGCTAGCAATGTTTAGCAAATAATTAAAATGTATTTGGGTCAGTAAAATCCAAATTAGCTTTCCTTCTTGATGTACAAGAAACAGCATCTTTACATTTAACCGTATTTGGAAGTTTTACTTTATTACTGTATTATTATTATTTCAGTGTAATGACAGTGTAGTAATTATATTGCAGTATGAATGATTAAACCTTTAAATGAAATAAAAAACTCATAAATCACTTTCCGAATCTCCACCCTCGCACACACACAGCCCAAACCTTTTCCAAAACAAATAAAAACACATATATCCAAGAACCGCAACACACTGAGACACTGAGTTTACTCCCAAGGTTGAGAAAAACTGCAGACCTTTGCCTCTGTCTTGTTGTGGGACGGGTCTAAAGCAGAAAGCTTCTCGCGATGTGGTCTCCATTTTAGCAGGAGTGTCTGGGTAGAGGAGAAATCCTGGGGAAGTCAGGACCATAACAGAGAGGGTAAAAAGTGCCTGATTATAGGAAAACAACAGTTTTCTAGTTTTAAATGTATATACTCAAAGTACTGTGCATGGTTAAAATTTGTTTTGTGAAATTTAGTTATTGTTGTTCTCATAATACTTTCTGTTTTAGCAAACTACTTTGGAGTAATTCCAGTTAACACATCACAGCTGGACTAACTCCACTTAACATTTGCTCAAATACTTCCAATCAGGAATTTTTTATTATAGTGTTTGAGTTGGAAATCTCCCCAAGTCAAAAGGCTATCCTTGTTTAAATCATAAGGGTCAGTGGGGTCAATCTTGGCTCATTTAGGTCCCTTTACTTTAAATGCAGCAAAAAAAATTATAGTAATGAAGCACATAATAATTAAACAACTACATTTCATGAAAACAGAATCATTTGGCTCCATTAAAGTTGACAGTGATTAATCTCAGAACATCAGGAACACTATCTGATGGGACAGACGAGCAGCAAACCTTCACCTGCCACCGTCGGTGGTTCCCCTCTGTAAGGTCGACTAGGCAGAAATAATTCATGGTAGCGACTGGGGTGTCGTAGGTTGGCATTTCTGATGAACATTTTGTCTGTTGCCTCCTGACTGTGCCGTTGGCTCACTGGCATCACCAGCAGCTCTGTCTCTTTTGGTTTCTGGCACAACAAATTCTGTAAAAGTGACCAGAGGTTTAGTGTATTGACTAGCAGTAGAGCGAGAAACAGTTGCACAGCATGGATTAAAACATCACAATGTGTGTGCATTTCAAATAACAACCAGTATAAAGCCTTAAAACAGACATGCAGAGATTATATATATTTTTAGATTAGATATTATTTACTGTGTTGCTTACCTTACATGTAGAAAAAAACACAGGTTGTGGTATTTCTGCAGTTTTCCCCTATACTGTCTTCATTTCTATGGCTGTGTACAGTGCTACTTAAAGCTTGTTTACTGCAGTAGTCATGGTGTTCCATTATTCTCCAGTGAGTGACAGACATAGTAGTTACCAACTGAGACAATACAGCAGATGGGCCACCAACAGAGAGTGGAAACTTTACAGTGGCTGCTTGGACAGAGGGTTTTAAAGGGGGACATGGTCCAGTATGAAAGCTTCTGAAATATGGCACTAAGAAACTTCAGAAAGCTAGAACTGTTGACCTGGGCCTTTTCCCGAAGTCTAAACTGTTATGTCTTGCATCAGTGAGATTGCATGACTAAGCTAAGCATAATGATGATAAAATACTTTTGACTGAAGTTGTGTTTAGTCAAAAAAAGAAAAAGAAGAGAAGAGAAGAAACCATGTTGTCTTTTCAGTGGTTGCCCCAGAGCATTTGGCCTGCACTCAGCAATGCACTGTGCCTCCCAGTGCTCAGCGGGCATAAATCCCAACTGTATTTTTTCACATTACAGGGCCTGTTTTGGCCTGTAACCTTTCAGTAGGGAACCTTATACTTGTACATAAATCATTTCACTTAATGCGTTTTAAGGTATTCTGTGTGTGGAAATTACATTCACAATTTAGGTATCCACTGAATCTCACTGCACAAGATAAATAAAACCTACATAATAATCTAAACTTGCATTTGAGAGCTACATGTTTTCTTTGACAGTTATTTATATGAAAGTGTATACTGTTATCACTTCAGGGAAACACACTGTTGCACTCCTATTTATATCTTTATTATTTTTTATAATTGTCCTGGACATTTTTTCCACCCTCTCCAACTTACACTTTGTAAAAGAAACCTAATTCAAAGTTCAACATGTTCAGCTTATTTGGGTGATGTGTGCTTCTATTCAAAACTTTGATATCTTTTACACTTTTTATAAAACGTTCTTAACATAGAAATGAATCAGGAGTCATAATTCATGGGATGCCTCAATTGTTTTTGTAGTGCTTACACTTAAGTTGTACTCTTAACTCACAGCTGAACTGACTGACTAGGATTTGCTTTTCATCTGACCCATCCTTCTTATATCACCCAGCATTCAACTGACATTTCACTTATTTTTAGCTCTTACACTGCGACTGACTCTTAATTTCCAATAATAAGCACTTTCACTTTAGCTGGCACTGACACTTGCACTTTCAAGCTCTTTGAGACCTTACAGTGCCTCAACTTAATTGCTTTAATATCTTCAACTTCAACTATTACTGCAACACAAAGATAGATTAGATTTAGATCAAACTGTTGATCTTAGCAGCTTTAAAATAGCATATATAAATAAATAAGCAATAAAAGGATTGCATAAAATAATAAAATGAAGCACTAAAACATACATTCAAATGAAAGACAATAATAGCATTAAAACTAACTGGTCCCGCAGCTTAGATAAAGTGCATTCAGTGTGTATTTACAGTTTGCTTGGCATTGGCATGTGAGTAATCACATGATAGCTGCATGTCCACAGCTCTTGAGAATGTTCTTTAGACGATGTATCCTTTTCATAATGACACTGAGCCTGCCTGAGGGAAGTTAAACATATTAAAATAGGCCTTCATGTCAAAGACATAAAAATTTCTAAAAACATAATATTTTAATAATGGATTATTATTTAATTAATTATTATTAATACTGTTGTTGATGCAGTCCCGATTATTATTATTATTATTATGAAGACTTTGGCAAACTTTGCACTGATTACAGCAGCGCCAGCAGGAGTCTCCCGTTCCCATAGTAACAAGCCTTCACTGAGAGCCGTATGTAGAAAGAGTTAGCAACACAATTTTTTGCAGTACTCTTTGATTCGTCCAAAATTAAGCTCAGTTTCTCTCTTTCCGTGTTTTCTGTATCGATCAAGAAGTTTTCAAGAAGTCAAAGAGACGTTATTATTTCTAAAAGGTCAGAGAAGCAGCGTAATGCTCGTCGTGTGGCCTAGTCTAACTCTCTCTGTCAGAGGCTCTGCTGTCTTTTAGTGTCCGGAAGTTCTGAGGGAAGAATCTGAGAAAGGCATGAAAAAAAGCGAACTGTAGTACACTTCTGACCAGTTTTCTCCGAGCACACTGAAACAGCGTTTTCTCTTGTAAATCTCACCGAGCGGGCAGAGAACGCGTCTTACTTTTAGCCGTCTTATAAACTATCCGTGCTCATACATTTATCGATGGGTCTGCCGACGTTGGAGTTTAGCGACTCTTTCCTGGACAGTCCAGAGTTCAGAGACCGGCTGCAGTGTCATGAGATAGAGCTGGAGCGCACCAACAGGTTTATAAAAGACCTGATCAAAGATGGAAACATGCTCGTATCTGCACTCAAAAGTAAGCACACGCTAATTAATAACTTATTTTCGGGGCAAAAGTGCGTAAATTACTGCACCGCTTGCACAGTCTGCTGCCTGATAACAGAGGTACAAAGCAAGGCCATCAACTCAAACAGAGCCAGCGTTGTTTAGCCCATATTAGACTAGTCAATAGTTTATTACACTGAATGGAAGTTTTTGTATGGGTTATAGTGTAGATAACGTGACTTCACTTATCTTACCATGTCTTAGTCTGCTTTTAGATGCTATTTTGCACTATAGAGAAGAGTTGTGTAAGCTAGAGATCAGTGTAATAAATTTCATTTGCTATTAATAATTGCATGTCCTCCTGATGCCACTTAAGTAGGTGTAACATAAAGAGGACACAAGATCAAATGTGTCCATTTTCAATCAAAACTGAGATATTTCATTAAATCAATTTGTGATTTGAGTCAGCTTTACACTGAGGTATCTGTCACATAATGGTTCTGGTATAACACAAAGCAAGGCTGGATGACCAAGGGGGCAAACTTGTGCTAGTATCCACTAGGGCTGCATCTGCCATTTTTTTTTCATTATCAGTTAATCTGTAGGTTATTGTTATGAGTAATCCAAAAAGATTCAGAAAGCACGCTGTTTGTCAGAGGCCAAGGTGACCTCTTCAGAATGCTTTTTTTGTCTGACTAATTGTACAAACCCCAGAAATAGTCAATTTACAATAATCTAAAACAGACAAAAGTGGCAAATCCTTACATTTTGAGAGGCACGAAACAGAAAATGCAGGCCAAAAGCATTTATAATTAACTTGAATGATTAATCAATCATAAACATTGCTGACTTGACTA
Organism: Micropterus dolomieu; assembly: GCF_021292245.1. Classification (NCBI taxonomy): domain Eukaryota; kingdom Metazoa; phylum Chordata; class Actinopteri; order Centrarchiformes; family Centrarchidae; genus Micropterus; species Micropterus dolomieu. The sequence goes on along the minus strand of NC_060172.1, from coordinate 22,126,871 downwards.
TAGTTTCAGCTATATTGTCAGCTGACATGATAATGTCCTTTTAGAGGTTGCTGCTTTATGACCTGATCCACGTCTTAAGAAGGGTCCTTGTGTCAAAATGTACTTTTAAGACTGTTATTATTATTACTGCATGTAGCATAATCCTGAATTAATGAAATAAGGTTGTAATAGCGTTGTAATCACCATATATTAATATTCTGATTTGCTGATGACTACTCTCATAAAGCAGATACCTCCCATTTGTTTGGAATTTCTTTTGATCACGTCAGACACACTACGCTTTGTGGCTGCCTGTGATTTCATTGGCTCACCTGCTGGTTGAGGTAATCAGTGTGACCAGTGTTGCTGCCTGCCGTGCACACCCAGACGATGCTGAGTGTGTTCGACTGTTCTGTGACCACACGGGGGGTGAAACAACATAATCACAGCATTGTTTACGTTAACAGGTCAGACTGTGTACAGAACAATGGCATATCAGTCACCAGAGACGCCACGAAATGATATTATCACGATACGATGCTGTTGCTCATTCGTGGTGTGCTAGCATTTGTTACCTTTGCTGACTGGATGTTCTTTTCCAAGTGAAAGGCCTTTTCACAGTGTCTTCATCTCACAACAGTATTTTCAGTGCAGCAAATGGGATTTTTTAGACTGAAAAACATCATAAAAATAAGTGAAACACATTAAAGTTCTGCAGGCAGCAAACCACAAACTCTTTACATTACTACAGCACTAAACATGCAGGGTACAGTATATGGACTGCTGTACATTAACATATTCAAACACAAATGTCTTCCCATTGTGCCCAATATTTTTCTTTTCTGCGATTTATATTGCGATAAGAAAAATACAGGAATTTTCACCGGATGACTTCAAATGCTCTATTTGAAATGAAATAAGCATCCTAGAATTATTGGGTGACTTGGTAGGTCTGAAGGCTTTTTGAGTGCAAACTATCCTTTCTTGAGCATTAATGCAGTCAACATATTTTTTAACTAAATGATAAAAATAAATTAAAGAGCAGCTATACGTCAACCCCCTGAGTGCTTTACAAAAGTTTATTTTCTTTTGAGGTGGTTGAGCTTATTTGACTTGCTTGACATTGCATTCTTCTGCGATGTGACTATTGCACAAGGGCACATTGCGATGGCGATGCTAAAACGATATATAGTGCAGCCCTATTAAAAATACTGATCTAGTTGTTCTGAAGTGTTAAATACTTTTATGAAAAATCCTGTCAGTCAATTCAGTCCACATCTTTTAAATAACAATATGGATACAACCTAATTTTAGTTTCCAGCAAGGGATAAAGCTGTGCCTTTGTCTTTCTTGCACTGAACCTGACCACAGTTTGTTTTTTCCTGATCTCCAGGCAGTAATCAGGTATTTAACTGCCAGTAAATGACATTTAAATGGTTTTATCACCAGTGTATAATGCAGTGGTGCAGCTGAAGTAGTGCCTTACAGCAGCTGGCATGTAGACCAGTGTTATGTGTCTGTGTGAGAGGGAGAATGCAGCCTTGTGGTGCCAAGTGTTCAATCATTAGAGAATAAAAGGTGGTATTAAACTCTGTTATTGCTGTGGTGTTTGGACACATAAATAAAGTTCTCTGAGACTAAGGCTGTCAAGTAGAGTTTCTTGCAGGGTGCGGCAGTTTGTTTACATTAGACTTTGACACCTCATGTCTTGGCAGTGGATGCTATGTGAGAGTCTCGTAGAAAAATACAGTAATAGTTTATTGAAGAAAGGAATAAGTGATGCTGCTTGTAGCTTGTAGGGGAATGTGAGCTTTACATTGTGTTTGATTGAGTAATGGCAGCATGCAAACTCATGCCAAGACCATTCTTGTGCATAACATGAAATACTAGTGAAGTTTTATTAGTCATAACAAAGGAATGGCAGTAATTATATTGTTGTACCTGCTTTTAAGTAATTAATTGAACGTCTCTGTCTTTCTCAGGTCTTTCTCTCGCTGTTCAACGGTTCTCTCAGTCTCTACAGGAGTTCCAGCTTGAATGTATTGGAGATGCTGAGACTGACGATGAGATCAATATAGGTGAGATGAAACTGCCCCTGATGATCCAGAAAACTGGTAGCTGATACAGCCAAGCATGTAAAATATGATCCACATTTGAGGTGTATATTTTCTTTTGCAGCTCAGTCCTTGAAGGAGTTCTCTCAGCTCTTGAGCACCATGGAAGAGGAGAGAAAACGGCTGGTAAGAAAACCTGTGTGTGTGTGTGTGTGTGTGTGTGTGAGAGAGAGAGAGGGAGATGGAGAGAGAAAACCAAAATGCAGGTCTTTTATGCTGTACGCTTTTTAAAATAAACTAAGGAAAGTTTCAAAATTGAGGGCATTGACCTTGAAAAGTGGCCATTTTAAGTGAAGTTAAAACGAAGGGCTGACAGTATACAGTGGTAGGTACAGTGTGATCAGCACTTTAAAGCTTTGTTCTAATTAATTAATAAGATTTAGGAGTCTAGACTTTTTCTTTAGATATTTCTGTCTATTTTAAAACAATTGCTCTAACAACAACTTTGAATTGATATTAACAAAATTTATTCTTAGACTCTTTGTCTTTCTTTGTCTCTGTCTCTGTACAATATCCTTCTCTGCATAATTGACCTAAATAAACTGGTTGTGATTCACACATGTTTATTCAGTCAGGAAGTAAAACCACAGACCTCTAGGGACTTTCATAGACCATTAGACCAAAAGCCCCTTCTAAACCATATTGTTATCACCATAGTCCAATTGTTTCCTTTGGCTGTCCACCAACTGTGTTGCACTCTCACTATTTCTGTTTCACTTCAAGTGCAACTTTGCCGACGTCACCGGCATTTCAATCTTTGTCAGGCACCTTCACTTGATGTACCACGCTGACTTCGTCCCATAGTGGGTTTTCCCACAAGTCTGATTCACTCATTTGTTGTGAAAACGTTGTACCTGCGGCAGTGACGTTGTTACCTTACAGACTCTCCATCAACCAGAGGCCTTAGTGTGGGAGTGATTGGAGTCTGGCACAGTCTGTGCGTAGGAAAACCTCCACTCATGTGCAGTGTGTATGCATAGTACACTGCTGTACCTTATGCATAGCTCTGTGTATGTGTGTGTGTGTGTGTGTGTGTGTGTGTGTGTGTGTGTTTTTGTGGCTGTCTCCATGGTGTGGTTACAAAGGAACCATGTGGAACCTATTCTGCCATTTCCCCTGTGAGACTGTGAGCAGAGCCCGGACTGCCTGGGAAAGTCTATAAAAGGGTCCTGTGTGTGTGTGTGTGTGTGTGTGTGTGTTGGTTGGTCTGCTCTCTCTCTTCTTTCTTTCCTGCTTTCCTTCTTTCTGTCTGTGTTTGTGTCTGTATTTTATTTGTCTGCATTTCCACTCAAATGCTGCTCATAGGTCTGAACCTCTAATAATACTGTCATTATTGAGTTAAAAGGCCATTCCAGCAAATGGGAAATACCTACCTGTTGAACCTGAAAGGACTATTTTTTCAATTCAGCAACGCCCTTCAGTCCCTCAGTGTTCAGTTTCATCCTTCATGTTGTAATATATAGTGGAAAAAAGTGAACGTACAACGACAGCAGACCCTTTCTTTGGGTACTGGAGTGGAACTAAACTGAAGTTAGGTGAAAGTAAAGCCATGACGCGAGGCTGGGAAGCTATTTAAAATCTAATGCTTAAATCAACTAGAATGAAGAAAGCAAGACAATAATAGACTCATGACTAAAGAGGGCCACGACTTTCTCATAGATACTGTATTGTAGCAGTGGCAGATAAGCTGCTGTTCAGTCTGTAGGTTGGCAGACAGTTTGGCCCCGAGGATGTACTCTAATGAGTTTGGTGGTCCTCTGACATTATACCTGCTTTGCATCAGCATGTTAGCATTTTTGTTGTGGGCATGTTATCACTCTGATGTTAACATTGAGCTCAAAGCACCATGGTTTGCTAATCTAAGCTTCCAATACTCGATCAAATCAACATCAAATAGATTAAGTAAATCACAACAAATTTGTGAAGTTGGTGATAGATTAACATCATATTGATGTCTTCACTTGAAATATGTTCAACTAGAGAATCTAGTTGTATGATTGAATTTGCCCTTTTTCTTCTAAATTAAACAGAAATGTCAAGAAATGTGTCTTTTTAAGACACAAATGTCAGAAAAACAAAAGATAAGCATCTATTGAGCCATCAGATTTGACAAAACAAGTGAAACACTGAAGTCAGCACTGCAGCCCCCATGAAACAGGCTGTTGTCTTTTTGTTGCTGTTGCCTGGTGTTTACTGTTACGACTCGCTGAGGTGACTGCTGTATTTTTCCTGTTCCTCTGTTCCTCTCTCAGATCCAGAACGCTGATGATGTGTTGATCTCACCACTTGAAAGGTTTCGTAAGGAGCAGATTGGAGCTGTTAAGGTATATCTGCAGCTGTTAGAATCAGAGGGTAACTTGAAAGCTGAGTACATTATTAACACAAAGTAACTGAACCCATAAAGCTTGCCATGGCTTTTTTACATAATAGAACCACAGGTGATATTCAAACCCCAAAGTTCAGTTCATTAAACATGTTGCGTATATTAGTTATCTAACACTGTGGGTGGTGATCAGACAGATCATTCTGCTCTGGTCTAGTCCCAGTCAGTCTCTCAGTCAGCGGTCGGAGAATCCAGTTTGTTCAGATAAACGATGGATCACAGTCCAGTGTCAGTAACAAGGTCATGGGAACGGACGCTGGGAGGGAAGACAGGGAGCGCGTTACAGACAGCGAGATAGTGTCTCAGTGAAGCAGTATAAACACAAAGCAAGCCTGGTGTCTGGTTTCAGCAGCTGTCTCAAGTCTTCTTATTCCGTTTATCTAATTTTTGTTCTTGTCGCTCTCTCTGAGACTGAAATAACAGCAGAGATAGCAATATTATGCAGAAACCCACAGGGTTTAAAAAACAAAAACTGAACTGGCCACAGATATGACTAACCCTGAAAGTGAAATCACAGCTCATTTCTCAGTGTTGATCGAAGACTCTTCAGCCTGCAGAATGTAGCAGGAGTGTGTGAGCAGCACATCCTCACACTGATGTTGCTGAGCAGGAAAGTGTGGTTGGACATGTGGAGTTTGGAGCTGCAGCTGTTTTGGAAAATAGCTGATGTCCTAAATAGTTTGGCCGCGTCTCTTGATTTTGATTATTAATGGTCCCACCGCACTTCGTCATAGGTTTTTGGTCCCTCAAGGCTGGTTAGCTCATTCCTATAACCATCTGAACTTTTGTCACTTGGGAAAGATAAGACACACACTGCTGTGCCTGACAAAGCCACCAGCATGGCTGTAGACTCTTAGTCTTGTTGCTTTTATTTATTTACTTATTAGGTACACATTGATATTCCCCAAAGTAAAATATATAAAACATAATTTTGTCACTGGTATTGCTACTTGGGTATTGGCACTGGTATTTAAAGATTTTAACCCTTAGTGAAAAGGAAAGGGCGTGAGAATGCGAGATGTACAAAAGTAGTGTAAGTGTGACATTGTCTCTGTTAGATAAAAAAAGAGAATTTATATACCTTTAATAGCACATGTAAAAATTCATAAGTTTGCTTTTATCTATTACTCATATCCTCCTCACATCCCTGTCTCCCTCAGGAGGGAAAGAAGCAGTTTGACAAGGAGACAGAAAGGTACTACTCTGTTCTGGAGAAACACCTCAGCCTTTCCTCCAAAAAGAAGGAGTCACAGCTACACGAGGTAAACTGTCTGATTCCTAAAAATACACACCAAATGCCTCCCACATGTGTTAGGTAACATAAAGTACTGTATGTGTTTTGTTGTAGGCTGATTCACAGATGAGTAAGGACAGGCAGGTTTTTTATGATGCATCGCTGCAGTATGTCTTCAAGATCCAAGAAGTGCAGGAGAGAAAGAAGTTTGAATTTGTGGAGCCGGTGAGTTCATATACGTACATAATGATAATGTTTATATGTATGCAACTTTGTCACAATTGAAGTGTGTCATTCAATGCTGGGATCCGCATTTCATGTAATACATGAGGTTTTATCAGTATCAGCCTTTTTGCCTCCTGTGTCAAGTCACAGTTCCTTTAGATTTTTCTACGCTGCTGTGCCTTCACAGCTCTGGCCAAATTGCATACTTTCTTGTAGTACAGACTGCAGCTGCCCATTCAAACTGCGTACTGGCCGCAGCAGTATGAATAAAATTGGGACATACTCCTTTGTCATAACATTGCGCCTTTCGCCATCCCTCTTGTACATACTCATGCTGTGCCGGGGATTGTTGGACAGAATAGCCAGACAAGCAGGCTGCCTTGCATTCTGCAAAATTTGAACGCGATGTAGTAGGACATCCTGGTATTTTTTACATACTATGCATTGGGACATATAAAATCTTTTTCTGGCATACTAAATAGTATTGGAGTAGGGTTATTAGAATGCACCCACTGTCGCCAATAAACAGTATTTCATCACAGGAAAGTATGACTGACGAGTCTGTTTTGTGCAGCATGTAAACAATGATGTCAGCATCAAGTCATAATTGCAGCCAAGCTGGCAATGACCGTGTGTGCATACAGATACAATCGGGGAAAGACATCTAAGCAAGGCTCTGAAAAACACATATTACACACACTGTTTGGCTGTGATTAAAATGTTTTAATGATGGATATCAGTCAAGCCCGCTTCCTGTTGCTGTAGCGGCACTTCCTGCATGGAGATCTTTTCCGCCTGACAGAGAGGGAAACTCTTTGTTGTAAAGTAAACAACGGCAGCAAAACAAACAACAGGCAGAGTTCGGGGGGTTTTCTCCTCTAGCGGCTGTTCTGATTGATTGAGCAGATGACTGACAATCATTCTTTTGTACTCCTTTCATTATACTCTACACTCACAAGCTCTAAGCTAACATTTTCCCTCTGTTCTCCAGTTATTAGCCTTCCTGCAGGGTTTGTTTACATTCTACCACGAAGGATACGAGCTGGCCAGTGAGTTTGAACCCTACAAGCAGCAGCTTCAGTTCAACCTACAGAATGTAAGTGTGGATGTTTACTGCAGAGCTCTAGAGCAGGGGTTTTCAAAGCCTGAGACTGTTGTCCTCCCCTCAGACAAAGACTGGTAAAGGGTGCCCCTCAGCCCCCCTTACTTTACTTGCTTAGTTTTGCTCAATTCCTGGATGCCTATGGGATGATGATTATGTGATTTGATGCCATAGACACTCAACAATTGACCCAAGATAGTCTAATATTGCTGTTGACATAAGTTAAGACTATATAACACCAACCACATGAAAAAAGTCCACCCTAAGGTGGAAAGTTGAAAAAACAATAACATTCCCCTGAAACTACTTTATCTCTGGACTCACTCTTTGACCAGATCACACAGATTTAGGCTATTCTATGTGATTTCCTTCTGATAATGTAATATATTTTCACTTCTATTCACTGAGCCTTCCCTGAAACAGTTTGAAGCCTCCAGGGGAGGCCCGCCTGCCACTTGGACAACCTCTGCTCTACAGCCAATCTAGACCTAATACCACCTGTAAATAGTATCTTTATATAGTTTGTTATGGCTGTTCTACCTGCATCTTAAGGCATTAAGAGAAAGTATTTCACTGTCATTTCCGAATGCATCCGACAGCACCTGTCCTAAAGTGGAAACTTCTTTCAGCCGGAGTTTGAACGAGGCCTTGTCTAATTCACATATTTTACTGCCTCGACAGTTCACACTTTGTGTCTGCCAACTTCTGCCTCACTTTTCTCTGCATCCTGCACCTGATGCTAGGTGTGCTTGTTTTCCTTACCTTGCTGTCTTCAAAATAAAAGTGCTTAAGCCGCCTGTCAGAGCTAGATCACATGAATGATTTGTAATTGATGTTATTTGATATAATAATTTTTATTCAAGTAATATTCATACTGGTTGAAATGAACGGTTTGATAGTAGTCTATTTCACATCTTTGCTGAGTGAGAGTTTTGTATGAAAGGAATTAAATGCCTGTCCCATATATAGGCAGGGTCAACTTAGTGATTTTGGCAAATAAAGGCTTGGGCTATTAATCAAGGTATGTCCAATGTGCACAAATTCACAATCAGTCCTTTCAGTTGCCCCCCAATTTGTCCCTTAATGTCTAAATTAAAATGCAGTCTTACCTCTTTATAAGTTGAAGTACATCACTGTGGCAATCTCAAGGTTCAGGGTCTTAGATGTTTTTTCTTCTTTTGAATGAATACATGCAAATGAGAAATCAATGTACAGTAATAAAGCTACCTGTATTCAGACTTATAGCAGCATTCTCAGCTGTACTAAGTAACCACTCCCTGGCTAACCTTTTCAAATGTTTCATTTAAATATGTGTGCATGCCTATGTATGCCTTTTTTCAATGCAGTTTCTTATGTGTTTATATTTCAAAAAGGCTCGAAATAACTTTGAAAGTACGCGTGCTGAGGTTGAGAGGCTGATGAAGAGGATCCGGTCTGCAGAAGAAGACTTCAAAGCCCCCAGTTGCTTTACCATGGAAGGATATCTGTACATACAGGAGAAACGTGAGATACACAAAAATCGCATTTTTTCAGTCTCTTTCCCTCACTTATGCTGTGAAGAAAACCAAATGCCAGAATTGAAACACATACATGCACAAGTGCACCTGCAAGAAAATGTGTCGTGTAATACAGGTCCGTTGGGCAGTGTGTGGACCAGATACTACTGTACTTATGAAAAAAGCTCCAAGATGTTCACCATGAGCAACACAGAGGTCAGACCAGCCAGCAGACAGGTGAGCTGCTAGCACAGATGAACAACCACACTAATGTTGTTCAGTGTTTTAGCCCATTTTTTAAAAATCATGATACTGTCACGGCTGCTATGAGCGGAGCAACATGGGATGGACCCAAATGCAGATGATAAAGGCAGAGCAGATGCTGTTCAATGATTTATTAGAAAACAATATTTAATATATATAGGCAAAGACAGAGAGGCAGTCCTAAACAATAAACAAATGGCAATGGAAGGTCCTGGGGAGCCGGGAAAGTGGCTGAAGAGAAGGGACAGAGAGACAGGCTGTAACAGATACGCTTCATCACTGCTGACCATTTTCCAAACCATGCCATGGTTTCCTGCGTTCCACACAGGCATTTGATTCTGTTCTAGCCTTAAAATCCACAATGAAAATCGACTTACACAGATGTTAGTTACTTTATATTCATATGGTTATGTAGTTTTAAGCAGGGACTTTTTGTTATTATTGAATTTGACACAAATTGAAAAGTAGGATGTGAATAGTTCAGGGGCTAAACACCAATATGGTCCTAAAAGTATTAAGCAACCCAGTTTCTTTGAATCCTTACAAGACCTTAACTCCACATTTTGCGTGCATATTGCAAACATGTCTCTCTGTTAGCAGAACGGCGTGGTGAATGGCTCGCCGGAGATGTTCAAGCTGCGCTCGTGTGTCAGAAGGAAGAGGGATTCAATCGACAAACGCTTCTGCTTCGACATAGAGGTGGTGGAGAGGTGTGTCCAGTACACATGGCTACCTGTTGGATAAATACATGGAGATGTGGCTTCTGTTGGGGTTGTGCTCGGGTAAAATTATCTGTCTTTCTCTGCAGACATGGCGTCATCACCCTGCAGGCGCTCTCCGAGGCCAACAGGCGGCTGTGGATGGAGGCAATGGATGGAAAAGAGCCTGTAAGAATATATCCACCATTAAATAAATATTCTCGATGTTACAGTATCATCAGGAAGTAAATGAACATAGGGTAACTTTTTATTAGAAGGTATTGTTTGACTTGTCATACTGACACATACTTAAACATGGTTTCTGTCTTTGCTCAGATTTACACTCTGCCGTCTTTGCTCAGTAAAAAGGAGGAGAGTAAGTATCCTAATATATGTAATTTTTTATTTGCTTTTATTCAAAATATTATATTTATTGATATATATTAATATGTCCTGCAATGTAGCAGAAATGTAGGTAAAAATGTGAGTGTTTATTTTTACAGCTTTTCTTAATGTGGCGGGTCTCAACTTTGTGAAGAAGTGTATTGAGCTGATTGAATCAAGAGGTATTCCTCCTCCTTCAAATGTTAAACAATTCAAATGATCGTTTATTGAATGCATTGTTGATTTATCAATATGTTAACATGTCTGTATGCGTGTGTGTAGGGATTACCACCCTGGGTCTGTACAGGACAGGGGGAGTCAACTCAAAAGTGCAGCGGTTGATGACAAGTGTGTTTGGTAAGAAACGCCCTGCTTTCCTCTGTATGATGTTATTTTTCTGCACTGTGAATCGCAAGTGTGTATAAAAATCCATCACTGCAGATGAATCACTTATTATCTGCTTTCCTGTAGCATCCACAGCTCCCTCTGACATGCAGCTGGACACAGATGCATGGGACACCAAGACCATCACGAGCGGCCTAAAGAATTATTTCAGGTAACAAACAGTCCAAAGCCAAGTGTTTTTGAATAACGCATTCATCATGAATTATGAATTCATGATTTCTAATGTGCACACAGGTGTCTGGCAGAACCACTACTGACCTACAGACTGCATAAAGAATTTATCAAGGCTGCAAGTAAGATACCTTGCTGCCTCTTTCCAAACATGACCAAATATCATACAATGATGTCGTGCAGCAGAAACATATTATATCACCCTCTCACCACTGGATCCCTCCCTGTTTACTCTCTGTTTCACAGAGTATGATGACCAGATGTATAGAGTGAGAGCGATCCATGCTCTTGTGCACAAGCTACCAGAAAAAAACAGAACAATGTTGGACCTCTTAACCAACCACCTCCTCAAGTATGTACATATTAACACATGCTGCTTTTATTGTTCAGTGACTTGGGAATGTGCCTTCAGTTTTGAGAGCATATCATCTCATTTATTTAAAAATGCTTTAACCAGTGGTTTATGCAAATATGCGTTTAGCCAGGGGACATTTGCAGTGACAACTTCCTGTTTACAATTTTCTGACAATTAGGCAAGAATGTCAGCCTCACACCATGAAGCCCTTCTTGGCTTCAGTACAGTCGATTTGTCAACATTTAAAACACTGGCTTGTTGAAACAGTTGAAGAGTAAAATCCATCCATGAAATAATTGATAACAAGATAATTAATGCTAAACTTAAAGGCTGTGAATGCCTTTACAGATTGCGGTTAAAACGGACACCTTTTAAGAAATGTTTATTTGCTTTGAATAGAGAAACAGATCTCATGCAAAAATCTCATGAATAATTATGACTGAAGTATGCTGATAGCTAAACTAGCAGGAGAACATGTACTGAAACTTGGGTTGCAATTACTTTATGCAATATTTTACTCATTTTAGTTTCTAATGTATTTTAAACTTTATTGTAAAACTTATCTTCTCCTATTTCTGTGCTATACAATATATTAGGAATACATGTTCATTGTGTGCGTGTGTGTGCGTGTGCGTGTGTGCAGGGTGTCCTCTCACAGTGACCAGAACCTGATGACTGTGTCCAACCTGGGAATGATCTTCGGCCCCACATTGATGAGGTCACAGGAAGAGACAGTAGCCGCCATGATGAATATCAAGTTTCAAAACATTGTAGTGGAGATTATCATTGAAAACCACAACAAGGTACACTTACAAATCCACATACACACACACACACACACACATACATAATCATACACACCCCTGATAGACATGTTCAATGTATATTCCTGTCAGATTTTTGGTGAGGCCCCGGACCTTTCAGTGCCGTCGCCTCAGTCCTCTCGGGCGACTCCTCGTAGAAGCAAGGCCATCTGTCTGTCATCTGGAAAGCGGAAGGCCCGTCTCTACCCTCCTGCTCTCTGCCTGGCAGACAATGACAGTGAGTCTTAAATTGAGCTTAATAGCAGAAAGATTTTCAACAATCATGACATTAGTGGGCTCATTTTTTGCATATTCATTGTTTTGCAGTGCAGTGCCGTGCCAACTCTCATAACTCAGACATTAAAGCTTCGACCAAGCCCCTTAATGCACCAACATAGAGGAGTGTTTTTTTTAATCAGTCTGTGCACTAAACTGAGATTATAAAATGACATTGTCAAAAGAAGAAATTAAAAAAGACAAACTGTACACTTTGGAAAATACTGTAATGACTGTAATATATTACACTACTAATTTACTAATATTACTAATTTCTAGCATTGGGAAAGTCCTCAAAGCATTCAGCAATCCCTGAGCACTAGCCATTCAGTCTCTATATTTTGTGACTAATTGTCATTTCTCCCACCAGGCGACACATTCAGTAGCAGCCCCAGCACAACTCCGATGGGCAGCCAGGAGTCTCTGTCCTCACACTCCTCTGAAAAGAACGGATTGTCTCCGACCTCTCCTCCTTCCTCTCCTGCCGCCGAACAAATCTCGTCCTCCCCAGCACAGCTGTCTCCTCCTGCAGCCTCCTCCTGCTCCCCGTCCCACGACTCCTCAAACGGGAAGCATCAGAAACACTCGACAGACAGCGGCGCCTCCCCCCACCTCACGCCTTCCTCTTCCTGGACTTCCTCCCAGCCCACTCCGGCCCAGCAGACTTCCTCTGTGTCTTCCTCCACATCCTCTTTACTCTCTACAGAGAGGGCTCTCTCCGGCAAAGGAAACTCGACTGCCTCCTTGTCATCTGTTAAAGAGTCAAGATCTCCCTCCATAGCCTCCTTGTCCACCGCCTCCAGCCAGCACTGTTCAGAGGAGTGCGCCACCTCTCTGAGGGAGAGTCATCCTGTTCAGAGAGTGTCGTCTGTCTCCTCTCTGAAGAGCACTCATTCAGTGGATCCAAAAAATGCCCCCTCCACTGTCACAGAAACCAGGGTGACGGACTCTACCTCTCCTTCTCTGCAGAACAGACGAACTCACAGGATTGCCTCCTCCTCCTCTTCCTCCTCCTCTTCATTATTTCCCTACCAGCTTTCCACATCCTCCTCTCTCACCTCCTTACAGATCTCTGAGGGTGCGCACATCTCTGTAGCATAAAGTGTGATAAAAGTGTGAAAAGTGTCTGTCCGTTCCCTGTTTATGTTCAGTTCTCATTTCATGTGTTCCATCGCAGATTACAAAAGCTGTCATGGATCAGTACACAGTCTCATGTCGCTGGACCCACAAGAGGCAACACGCATACGTAAACCTTCACACATCCGCTGTGGCTCTGATCTGACCGCGAAACACTCTGCAGCCACCACATCCAGCAACGGTTACCAGAAGCCTGGATCACTGTGAGTGACCGTCTGTAAAATAGATTTTATCATACAGCATTTACTTTGTGCTTCAGCCTTTGACTCTGAGAAGGAAAATAGATCTCAGTCCATGGTTAGTTTCGCCCAGGAGAAAACAAAATCACCTGGCGGACTAAAGAAATCAGTTTTCTCCTGGCCTCAACTACCTATGGATGAAATTCTGAAACTTTCATTACCACTGTTTCGGTTTTACTGAAACTTAAAGGTATGACTAATGCTGGCAGTGAAAACTGCATATTAAAAAACATATTTGATGAGAGTGACACTTTAAGGTAAGGTTAAAGTTTTACACAGTAATTCAACTGGTATGATAACATAAATCAGTCATTCTTTGTGAATCGTTCTGGTTGGCTTAATATCAACGGGAGATTTTTGTTAAATGTAATTTTGACAGATTTTTAGATTCCACAAATTGTTTCTTATTTGTGATTGGCTCAAGACCTGCCTGAATTATTTAAGAAGAAAACATTTTAGCTGTTAAGTTTTTAAATGCTGACAGTGGGTTTGAGAAACGTACATACTCTCTCTCAGTGATAACGGTAACTTTTCTCAGGAAATGTATTCAGAGCAATTTTGTGTTTGTGTGTTACAGATTATCAGTCACACCACCACAGCGTGAGAGCTCAGTATTCTCCTCAGCATTAGACATATCAGGAAGGTATGCTGATTTTCAGGTTGTTTGTGTCACAGTCTTCCTTAACTCACTTCCTTTTTACCGATTCAACTTTTATTTTCTTAGGGAAGCAAAAGCTCTGTACTCCTGTGAGGCAGAGCACAGCCATGAGCTCAGTTTTCCTCAGGGGGCGCTGTTCTCAAATGGTAAGAAACCCACTCACAAATGGCCCCATTTACACCTGGTATTATCATGTGATCTGTATGTGGCTAAGTTATGTGTATATTAATATCTGATCCATGGCTCTTCTCATTTCCACCTGGTATTAAAAGGCTCATTATCTCTATTGTGCCTGGGGTGGGGTTGTCTTTTTTCTTAAGAATGTAGACTCGATGTGTGGATTGCATTTCCACCTGACTGATATCCGATCACAATGACTGACCAACTTCAAATATGGTCTGGATAATCTGATCGCATTCCCATCCCACTGCATTTTTCCAGACAATGTAACCATGTACAGATCACATTTTAACATCATTCTCTATGTAATGCAAAATTGTAATTAATCAGTTTTCTGATCAACTAAATTAAGTGACTAATCAACTTGTTTAGCACTAAAACTATTTTAGTGCCAAACAACTATTTTTTTATTCCTTAATAATAACCTATTGTTTCAGAACTTTCGGTTTTCTCAATGTTTCCCTCAAAATGTTCTGTTACTTTAAAGTTAGGTGCTAAAACTGGGTTAGGCAATTCATTTGTTTTATTTGTTGAAATTCTCTTTACATCCCAACAGCAATCAATAAATCAAATGCTCTTACACACAAATGAAAAAAATCCAGTATCTGTGGCTGTTGCAGGACTGTAATAAGCACACCAGTCATTTTATTCAGTTTGAATGAAATGATTGGCTGGTCTACCGGTCTGTCTACCTGCCTACCAGCATCCACTCTGCCCATGCTTTCATTGTGTATGAGTACAGGGGGTGGGATTTCTTTTCAGGTGGATACTTTCAAAATCTGGCCGTCTCTTACTGGTTTCTCCAAGGTTACCTACGCTTTCATTGATTTGTTCCAAGGATTCTCAGAAAAATACAAAATGGTTATGTTTTCATAGTTTATGGCTTTATTTTTAACACATTTCCCGTAATTCGTTTTGAAATATTTTCATGTTTGGAAACTTCATTTAATATGTAAAGGCTCTCCTTGTGTTGACTTGCTGAGTTGAGTTGTTTGTGTCTGCAGTGTACCCGTCTGTGGAACCAGGCTGGCTTCAGGCAACGTACAACGGCAAAACAGGCCTCATACCTGAAAACTACATCACCTACATGTGACGTCTTAACACAACGATCTAACTTCAGGGATCTACAGTGCATAGAGAAATGCTGCGTTCTAGACTGCTCACAACTCAGAAATGTCCGACTTCCGACCTCAAAGCGTTGCAGGTGCATGCTGGTGACTGGACACCAAAAGTGAGCGAAAAACATGGCTTTGTACACACAATTGAACCCTCAGCAGTGCCTTTGGTGTTAATTATAAGGATGGCTGTTCTAATGAAAACAAGCGATATACGTTAACCATTTACAATGTGTGCTTCCATGGGAGCTGCATGTGACGTCATTCAGCTGCTTCTCGTGAAGTCAGGGTACATATTTTTTCTCAGAGTTAACAAGTAGGAATTCCGACTTCAAGTGGCATTCCATGGTACTTTTTCTAGTTGGAAGTCGGAAATTTCTGAGTTCCCAGCAGTCTGGAACGCAGCATGATACTCTGTGCTGCTGATCAAAGATATAATATATTTATCATGTAACTGTGACTGTTATCACTGAACTACTGGGGCTGGATATGGATGTAGTACTGAATGTATATCTGAGTACCATATGTGGACTATGTTATTTGTTATTAACCAGTTTATAAGTAAAGGTAAAATCTGACTTTTTCTCCATTCAAACACCAGCTCCTCTTTTATGTTTGTGTTCAGCTGTCTTCCTGCAATTCTCAGAATGCTATAAATACATGATATGTGTCAACAAGGTACATGGAAATAATCTTGGTAATTTATATGTTTGTACATAATCATATTAATGTTATAGCTGTGTGTCCAGACTAGAGATGAAGTGTTCACACCTCTGAGCCTGAAACAGTATAAACTGGTGATCCAAGGCTGAATCCTGCCTTGACACCTTCCTTCTACTGTCACTTTTCATGCTGTCTAAATAAATACTTGTACCAGTTTGTATATGTAGATTCAGTTTGTGTTTGTAATTATTCTGTTTTTCTTGAGGAAAATGCATAATAAACAGTTTTCACTAGAGATGTCCCTGTAATTCCACATGCCACTGTGTAAAACAACCCTGGCTGATTTATTAAATCATTCTTTAGATTCCAAATATGGGGGTGTTGGCAAGCTACAGCCTTTTTTTGTACTTAAGAAAAGTATTCTCATTAATTACTAATGCATCCATGTATGCGAATGTTGTTAAAATGATTACAATGGACTGTATTTTTGGTAGGTGAAGGAGGAAGAAATGGTCTGATAATCTTTAAAATAACAATTAGAAGTTATCCAGATTATATGATTTCTTTGTTGGTTTTTATTTTTCATGAATTATTAAAAAAGCACTCAATCATTCTATCAGCAAGCTACAGTTTAATTATATATTCGTATACACACATTCATTGTTGTATTATCACTACTGTACTGTATCTACATTCAGTGATGGAGAGCAGGCATTTAAGAATTTAAAACTCTTTGAGCTGTACAGTTAAATGTACACGTCAGGGTGACTGGCAGTGCTATTATGAAGGTGTACCGATCTCTCCCAGCCTCCTCAGCAGTCCGTCCAGTGTCTCCGTGTTCTGGGATTTTTCCTCTAGCAGCTCATACCGCAGGCTGGAGATGTCCTGCTTGATCTCTTTCAGCTCACCTGAAAAACAGACATAAAAGCATTAAAGAAATGTTTAATTTCCAGAATGGCTCTAGCAATTGAAACAAGCTTAGCTTTATTTAGTATCTTGTCCATTGATATTACCTTCAGTTATCTCGTCACTCTCTCTGTCTGCTTGGGCTTTGATGATGTAACGCTTTATCAGTCGCTTCATGATCTTCTGAAACCAGTGATGGAAAAAGTTTGTAAATTTTTTTAACAGGTACAATTAACAATACTATAATGGGAAAATATTTATTCAGTTTAAAAGTATAAGATCCAGAAGTACTGATTATTTCAGAAAATAATTCAATTGCTGCATTGCTCCATGTGAGAAATGCCTACGTTTTGTAATTGTTTAATGCTGGGTAGTAATGTATCATATGAGTTTTTCATTTGTTTTGTGTATAAAAATTCTGCTGAATAATAAGAAACTGTCGCATAAATATAAAGTCAAAAATGTGTTTGTATCTGATATGTTGTGAAACACACACATACCTGATATCTGGTTGGAATTGTAGAAGCACCAAATCCTGAAGTCTTTTCTTCTCCGAGCTGAAAGATTAAGCAGAAATTAACTTCATTGGACAGAACTGTGACATTTCTGAGGTTAAACTTGAGTTCAGCTCTGAGGTGGAGCCTATGGTGCAGCAGTACAACCACTGGGAGGTGCTCACGTTCTGCCTTTAAAGCTCCATCTTGATTTTATGATCACTACTGTTCAAGCTGAGGAAATGTACATTCTGTGTGTATTTCTCCGTGTTGTACCTGATTGAGCTGTGTCGCAGTTTTTTCCATACTGTGTCCTACCACATACTGCAGGAGCAAGGACTTGATGGCCATAGCCAGACCCAGAATAGATTTTGGACTGGGGACCAGGTTAAAGGGCACAGGAAGCGTCCTTCCCTCCTCAAAGTACGAGAACCAGAGTTTGGCCCGAGCAAACTTCCACTCAACATCAGCATCATCCTAAAGAAAAGGGGAAGAAATGCCCCAAGTGAAGTTGCAGTTTACATCCAGGTTTACAACATGCGACACAATGACCTTTGACCTTTGAGTAAAAAGTGTCACTTATTGAGTGTCTGACTATCTGTGAAATATGGTCACAATCTCCGCTTCTGTTCCTGAGTTATAGTGTTAAATAACGGCCCAAAATGTTTTCCAGGACGTTATTATAACACAATGACCTTGACCTACAAATCAGTTGTTGAGTCCAAGTGGACATTTGTGCCAAATTTGATGAATTTCCCTCACAGCGTTCTTGAGATATTGCGTTCATGAACATCATGATGTCACAGTGAAGTTTAAATTTTGACCTTTTGTATATAAATTCAACTTTATTGGCATGAATATATAACAACAATATTGCCAAAGCTGCAAATAAATTACAAAAGAAGAATAATAATATATAAAAAGCCATCGCTTCATGAAACAACAACACCTCACTGCTCCAGGCAACAGAGCCAGGCTAGCTGTTTCCCGCTGTTTCCATTCTTTGTGCTAAGCTAAGCTAAGTTAATCAGCTGCGCACAAACATGAGAGTGGTATCAGTTTTATTATGTTACTCTAGGCAATCGTGAATGTAAGGGATTTTTTATAGATCAAAAATGTGTGTAGGTAGATTCTGTACATAAAATAGGAACCAGTTGACATGTGATCAATACTTGCAGTAATTAATTGGTGTAATTCCTTATCTTTTCAAATCAGTTTTGTTAGATTCAAGATCAGAATATACTCTGTAGTATGGTAATAAAATGGCATGCTATTGGATGTAAAAATAAGGACAGTACTGTTTTAATTACTGTTTTAGTTTTCTTTCTGTTTGAAAGATTTTCAGGAGATGATTTACCTATTCACCTAAACATTAGGAAAATTACATCGAAGTCTCATCCATTCACAAAATGTGTTTAAATGTGTTCAAATGTTCAGAGGAGTCAAACCTAAATCTTAAGTGTTAAATCTTAATGTGACAGTGACAAATAAACTCTGTGTATATTGAATATTGTGGTTAACCTCAGTTTTTACTACTACTTTACTTTTACATTACTCCTCTCCCACCAAAAACTGAAGAAACATTTTAACCTTATAAGAATAGGCCGCTGAGCTTGTATCTGAAGCACATGATGTGGTTCTGATGACAAACCTCGATCTCCTGAAAGGAACTGTTGATCATGGCGATGAGCATGTTGAGCAGCACAATAACCATGGTGACGTTGTAAACCCCGTACAGCACGTAACCAATGTTCTCAATGAATTTGTGTCCATTATTGATCACAACAGACCTGACCTCAGACAGTCCAAATATAGCCCAGAACAGCGTCTTGAAGCTCTCCTCCAGGCTGGACGGATGCACAGAGGAGGAAATGGAGGAGGGAGAGAGGAACAGTTATTTTTGAATTCAAACAAACCATTAATCATCAGACCTGAGATGTTCTGTGAGAAGAGCAACAGGAAAAAAAGCTTTTAAGGCCGTTTTCTTACAACGTTCAACACAGAGTTTCTATCACTGCTCACCAATTTCAAAGTATATCATTGATTTTAGATTGATTCCCATGCTTTTGAGCAGTCATTGATTTCCATTCATTTTACTACAGTATGAAAATCTACTTACAAAGACTTAGAACCTTCTTAGGTAAGTCAATCCACCTTATCATATTTATTTTCCTATTTATTATAACTGTGTGAAAATCTGTAAAGCAGTGGTTCCAACCAGGGGGTCAGGACACCTGCAATGGTTCCCAAGGTAAATCTGAGTTTCTATTTTATTTGACTTTGGATCTGACCTTTCTGTAATTTTGCCTTTATTTTAAAATACAGGATATATTTCACAAAAAAAATACTAATACTAAAATAAGAAAGAAAAACCACTTTTTGTTTTCACTGCTGACATCTCCTATCCACATTAAGGCCATAATCTGTGATACGAGTATGAGTACCAAGTAGACACTGCCTCATTTTTAAGGAGTTACAAGCCAGAAAATGTTGATGAAGCACTATTTTGAAGTATCTTTGTCAGTGTATTTGATTAAAGGTGCTCTATTATCCATGATGTGAGTATTGTAAAATCAGGCAATAGAGTGTGACCCACATCAAGGTTAATACTGATGCTTTTATGTTGTGTTTTGGTATGTTGATACTGTGCAAGTTTCCAAAGTAGTGCAAGGTTCCAAACAAATTTTTATGGGGGCTTATCAGGGTTTGGGTTCTGGGGCCCTGGGGGAGCGGCCTGCATACCGCAAAAGCAATCTTTAAGTCTATGCAAGATGATTTTCTTAGCTGCTGTAAGGTGAGAAAATTTAAAAGCACGTGTGAACAGATGCAGGTGTGTACAGTAAATATGCACGTCTCACGTGGTGAAGGCATCATTCTGCTTCGCCCCCAGGTAATAAGAGTACAGGTTGAACATGCCGATCATGAACGCAAGAAAGACCAAGATGAAGATGACCATGAACTTGAAGATGTCCTTGACGGTCCTCCCTAAAGAGATCTGCAGTGGGCCAAAGCTCTCATTGGCTGGGAGGATATAAGCAATCCGAGAGAAGCTCAGCACCACCGCCACCGCATATAGGCCCTCCGACACCAGCTGGGGATCTGACGGCAACCAGTAGATCCGTGCTGCAAAAAAAAGCAGAGCGTGAATCAGTAAACTTCAATAATTGTGCTCTGGCTCTCTTCTTTTTGTACACAACTACTTTTTGAATGGCAAGTCTTACAAAGAAGGCTGCAGTTGTGCTTTTGAGGCAGATTGAAGAGTATATTTTAGTAAACTGGTTACATTAGGCATTTCACATTCTCAACTTATTATGATTATAAGGATTAAAAAAAAACAAACTGAAAACACAAATATGTTTGTTGGGTAGTTCATCCCCTTCTGGCCTCCAACGCATCCTCCTATCACATACAATGTCCAATCGGTGTCTGATGGGTAGACTGTGTGTATTGGGTTACAAGCCAAAAATGTTGGGAACCACTGAACTAAGCAACTGTTTCTCTGATTTGCCTTCAAAAAATGCTGCTTTTGTGAATTGGATCAGTCTAAAATTGGTCTGTTTAATCATATTTTTATATTACGTCACCTCAGCTATATGCTCTTGTATGTACCACCTTGTGCTAACTTACAGCAACTTCTTATGTACATGAAGGTTAAACGAAGTGTGGTGGTCTGTGAGTCTGTGCGGGTGTGTTAGTATGCTCACCCAGTGTAAAGTAGTGTATCTCGGGGGGCAGCGTGACATTAATCAGTGTTGTGTAGTGTGTGTGTACATAGGTCTGGGCTAAGGCAGCATGTCTCAGAGTGGAGAAGCGGCAGCTGAAGGAGGCAAGAAAGATCGCCAACATTCCAAAGTCCAGGAAGTTCCACGGTTCGACCAGGTACTCCCCCGGCCCTTGACTCCAGATCTCCTTCACCTCAGTCCAGATCATACCTGCAGTAGCACAAGTCAAATGATGTGTGAAACAATGAGTGACATCATGTTTGGTTCATGATGACAACTTTCCTCCATCGTGATGGTCTAATACTCACCCATGACCCATGAAATAATGAGCATCTCCATCCACGTGAAGGGTGTTGTGGTCATGCGGTAGAGCAGCAGCGGGTCGAGTTGGGATCCTCCTGGGAGCTGATGGTGGGTCATGTTTGGCAGCAGCGTGGTGCCTGCGAAACGGTCGGCAGCATTCAGGATCAGAAGACCCAGAAAAATGGTGAAGGATGAGGCATGGGCCACAAACTTCATGAAGGGGCTACGCATGACTTTCCCCACCTTAGCGAGAGAGATGAAACAACAGGAGGATGAGAGAAAATGTCCTGCAGGGGAATTAAATGACTATTTAGGATGTCATGTGAGTGACATTTGTGACCATAAATGTAACATACTCTGCTGCATGGAGCCACCCAGTAAGCCAGAGCCAGTCCAGGCAGACATATAGCCACGGCCAGCACCACCAGCAGTTTGACAGCAGTGGTTTGTTGTCTCAAGCCAGGCAGATTCTCATACCAGATACTCAGCAGCTGCTGCTGGCAGTTAGGATGAGCCACAAACTGAAGGGCAAAGACATAACAGAGTGGGAAACAGGGATATAAAGGGTGGTGACAGAAAGAGAAAACAAGACAACAGTTTCAAGCCAAAATGATTATTGCTTCTGTGAAGTGTTAACAGTAAATATTCTGCTGCCTAAACTGAAATTTGATCCTATCATTATAAGAGGAACGGGCCAAAGATGCACTGTGAGAAAAAATCACCATGATGCAAACAAGTTGGGAAATCTGGTGTTTATTTATGCTTGTTTCGTCTGGTCAACACTTCAAAACCCAAATATATTCAAATTGCATTGTTGGGGTGGTAATGGTGCAGTGGATGAGACACTTTCCTTTGGTGTGAGAGACTCGGGTTTGAATCCCACTGTGACCTGTCCACCAATGTGTCCCTGAGCAAGACACTTAACCCCTCGTTGCTCCAGAGGCGTGCGACTTCTGACATGTATAGCAACTGTAAGTCGCTTTGGATAAAAGCGTCAGCTAAATGAATAAATGTAATGTAAAAACTAAGAATCCTCAAAACTGAGAGCTGGTAGTTCATAAATGACTAAAATGCTTAATCGATTATCAAAATAGCTGAAAATTAATTTACTGTGAATCAAGTAGTCCATTAAGTGTTTCTGCACTACAAACTGGTTGCTGATAAAAGTATTAGACATCTATAAAATAGAAAGTAAGACAGATGAGTTCAGACTCAAGCTTCTATCAAATATCTTAAAAATGAAGGTCCATGTAGTTTTTATTTACTATTAATAGATTTGTATGTTTTACATCATTAATTGTAATAATTAAATTTTTCCCAGAGACATCAGTAGTTTCTATATTGTTTTTTACCAGCCATCATTTTCAGTGGAATAAAATAAACATGAAATTGATGGAAAGTTGGTCGCTTTTATTTGTTCATGTTTTTAAGTTTGTTACCATCATGCAGTGATGTAGTTGACAGTTAAAACCCTTTTGAAAACTACGTTCAAGGATGCCGCAACATCAAGACTTTTAGTTCAAGAATCTACCAAATACACATTATCCCTTTGACAACATCAGTGTGTTCTTATAGTCTTCTTATGGATGGATTTTCTAACATCATAGTGAATTCATTTTTCTGCTTTTCTACAGCAGACTCACATCATGAACCTCAAATAAAATAAATAAACTGTGTAAATGTTCACTGTGATTTTTATCCAACTCAACAAGTAATCAATTCTCTACAAATTGATTACTTGCTGTCAGGTTCTAATGGCAAAATGTGTAATAAGTGGCTGGCCAGAGTGTTGGAAATCAGTCTCAAAGTATTATTTCTATTTATTCCTGCACACTAACCTTTTTGAGTTCATACTTGATGGCTAATTTGAGCCGTGTGAGGGAGGGGCGACCTGGTAGATTATAGTTGTCTTCAGAATCAGTTTCTCCGCTCAGTATGGCCTCCACCTCCTCGGTGCTGCGACACAGATCCAGAAGGCCCACCACATAGTCCTTACACTGGGTGGACAGACAGCAGTACTCGTTCTACGAACACAGTGAAGAAAAATGTGCATCAGTGAGTGAAACATGTGTTGCAGGAGATGTGGTCTGATGCTGGGGTAACTAATGTAGTAATGGAGTTTGTTTTGAAGTAACAGCATGCAATTCTGTGAGGAAAACTGAATTTGTCATTGTCACTATTACAATTGCACTTTAACCTTAAAAAAATCTTTTTAAGATTTGTAATCAACTGCATGTCAAACCCATCTGACAACATTCTACCAGTAAAAAGCAACATATTTTAGTTTCTAGTTTTTAGGTTTTAAGAGAAATATGCTCATCTGTTAAAGAAGCAATAGCACAAAGTGTAAGATAGAGGTTGCCCATCATTTTGGCTCTAGTCATATTTGTTTAAGATAATTTCACAACTAAACTGGCAGTGGTTCCAACCACCTCTGGAAAAGTTTGCAGACCTCAAAATGTTATAAAGTTATTTATGTGAGACATAAAATTGTTGATATACCAAAAAAAGTGGTATATGATTTGTGTGAGCATTTGAATTGTGACATTTATTTATTGTACAGTACCAGTAGTATAGCCTACTATCCTACTGTAAGCCTAGTAATAATTACAGGTATATGTGTGTCAAACCAACACGTTTGTTTCTGCTTCCTCTCTTAAGGCTCATAAAAATGTTCTCGTGTTTACTGGCAGCTTTTAATGGCAGCTGGCGACATGGAAAATATACTTTATGTGTACTTGACAATGTGCTGGTTTTCAGGGCACGTGTACAGCAGCACACTAACAGAATGTGCACAATCATTAAAGAAACTGAATGTGCAAGGCAGATCACATTTGCTGTGTCTGGTGGTGATTCTGTAGGATCTTTAACAACATTTGTACCTTAAATTCTTTCTCAATATTAGCCAGCATGGCCAGTTCGTGGCTGAGCTCCAGGGCTGCAAGCACCGGGTCCTCGTTGGACAGGGAGAGGTAAGCAGGACTGGCGAGTCCTCTGTAGGCATTGATCCTTGATCTTGAGTGGCTGAAGGAGTCAAACTGCTGCTGGTAGTTACAGGAGTCGCAGCCACAGAAGTAATCATGAGGAGGATCAATGCGAGCCCCTTTACTGAGCAGGGTGTGAACTATCTCATATTCCTGGCAATGCGCTGCAAGGATTACTGGAGTAACATCATGAGAGAACCTGTGGGAATGTACACACACAAATAAACATAGCCTAAAGACCGTCAACATTTATATAGCAACAAATATATGATTTATCAAATTAACACAACAGATTTTCATAGTCCTCTGCTCTACATAAACACCATCTGGGTTTTATAGCTTTCAGTAACCAGCGATCTCTCCCTTCCCCTAACTGTAAGGATCCACAGTTTACATATTTTTAACAAAGTGGTCCAATAAAAAGTATGGGTTAGGTAAATGTTTACATCTTTAACAATATCTTTAAAAACTCTTGGCTTTTTCCTCCAAATAACCCTCTCCGTTCTCAAAACCAACAGAATAGTATAGCAGCATCCACAAATAATTAGCATCAGCTGTTTTTATTTATGCTTCATCATTGGCTCTTTCACCAGCAGTTTGGCTACCACCTTACTAGTAATGTCTAATCATATCCACAACCTTTTGTGCTGCTGTTTGCTACCCTAGCTCATCCACTACTTCAACCTCCTCCTCACATGTTAAAGAAAAGGTTTTACATTCTGGGAAATGCGCTAAACTGCTTTCTTGTTGCAAGGTTGATACCATCACTGTCTCTCTGTGTGGCAAACATGAAGCTACCACTAGCAGCTGGCTGACTTAGCTTAGCATAAAGACTGGAAACAGAGGGAAACAGCTAGTCTGGCTCTGTCCAAAGATAACAAAATCTACCTAACAGCAAATTAGCACGTAATCTATGCATACTGAATAATAAAAGAAAGAAATCAAGAGATATAGTCAAGATAAGTCTCATCTGCAACAAGAATGATGTTCATATTTACAGATTTATACAGATTGATCAAAGCATCCAGAGTGTGGGAAAGTGGCATTTGGAGTAACCATTCCTGAATTTAGAATTAAAAATGGACGATGTCAGATGTCAGCAGAGATGGCAATATTTTGAGCACTTTGGTGGGTAGAGGATGATAAACCAGTCAACAACAACAAGAGAAATCAAATCCAAGTCAAGACCAGGTCTATTGACAGAGATTTATCAAAACATTATACAGAAATCACAAGGCAGGGTGTGAGGTGGGTTTTGGCCTTTCTTACTTCTGTTATAAGAGAGGTGATTGAATTTGTTTCCAATCGTGCTGGGTGGCACACAATGTCCAATTGGGTGGTGGCATAGGGTGACTGTGTTTGGGTAGTGGTTGTCTGGTAACTGGATAAGTGGTGTGCAGTTTGGGTGTGGTTTTAAGTTAAATGACTCTCCATACTGTTAAAGTGTTATTCGCGGGCATAACATTTTTATTGATGTCTCTGTTTTTTAACTGTCTTACCTCGTCCCGTCTTCATCATAAGCGTAGAAGTCATCCAACATGTCAACTTGAGCAGGGCTCGCTGTCAGACGATGGGCATCTCTAAATGCCGGGTGACTCAATAGGGCCTCTGTGATACGAACATAACCTTTACCTACAACATACACAGACACAAACACAGAGCAAAGCTGTTGCTGTGGTTTTGTACCTGGTTCTGAGTCCGAGAGACTTTACCTCAGTGCTGTTGCTTTATCTTCCCAAAAACTAGTGGCATTTTGTTCAGGTTACATAAACTGACTTCCAAAATAAGGATGGTTTACTGTGTCACAGACAGTACCCTAAATTTGTATTCACTTTTATTGGGTTACTGTGAAGGCATGTGTGTGCATTTTATTTCTGATTACCAATCACTCCCATGATGCTCTAGGATAACATGTTAATGCAGCTACAAAGTGTCTGCAGGCTTTTTGAAATGTGATGGAAGAGCCCATTAAAGGACACATTAAATTAAATCTGTAGCCAAAGCATGCTGCACATCCTGCTCTGACATATTCAAAAGTATTGACCCCTGCACAGCGCTCCATTATCAGCTCTCTGCCATCGCTCCAGTATTTTTGGCCCATGTATAGTCCTACAGGCATCCACAAATGCACACATCTTACTGATGGCTAACAGGAGGGCGTCACCCACTCTGGCCAAATCCGGCCTCACCAGCAGCAGCTCCGTCACCTCCAGATGTTCGTTGGCTACAGCCAGCTGCAAAGCATTCTGGCCCATGTAGTCAACAGCATTGACGTTCAACTCTGGCACATGGAGCAGCATGCGCCGCACCTCCGGTATGTTGCCATACTCAGCTGCCTCCAGGAAACGTTGCTCAACCTCTGATGGGCTGATTGAAGGAGCAGAGAACATGTAGGCAGGGCCACGAAGAGCCTGGCGTCGTTTAACAGCAGTGAGGCGAGCCATGAGCTGTTTCTCAGAGCTGCTGTGGCTGCCAGAGAGTCAGGGGACATAAACACAAAGTTGTCCACATGGTAACTTATATATACACACACACTTAAAACCTTTTGCAAATCACTCTTCAGTTATTTATTCCCAGTTTCATCTCAATTTCACATTCTACAACTTAAATATTTGCTTTTTATGGGTTTAAGGTGCCATTATATAATCATCCTACTTAGAGTATGTCCACTTAATACTAGAACAAATACAGCTTTCACCTCTCTTAGAAACATCCCAAGTAATCTTCTGCAAGCTTTTATTTAGTATAGTTTGGGAACATTTAATACCTGACAAGAAAATCCTCTGAAAGACATAAAAAAAGGGTGAATATTAAATAGCCTACTCTGATATTTGACAGAAAGAGGATAAACATTATTTGACCGCATGCAGTAAATATACTGCTACAGAGAGTGCCACTGCAGTCAAAAACATCATTAGTCAAAATCAAACGAGGACTTTTTATAGTTGTAGAACTAGAATAAGATACTAACTTGCAAGTTTAGATTTTCACTACACTACACTACATCACTAATGAACCATGTCTGCATACAAATCTAAAAATAGATACCAATAAAGATAAAGAGTACACGCCAAAATTTAAAGGGAAATGTGTTGTGCTTCCACATTAGTTCACAATGGTGCACAAAAACTATAAAAAAAACTATTCACACTAGAGAGAGACCACATCACTACTCGTACTTTTGTAGTATCATGCTGATGGACCATTCGTTCATTCACAGAAACTAATATCTCTTTTTCTAGTTAACTGCAATGTTGGAAAGTATACTAATGTGGCATTAAGATCATTTTTGAAGAATTTAGACTTTTAAGGGATATTGTGTAACATCACAAACATTAAAAATGATCTCCTCCAACTTGGTTTTTACTATCAATATGATAAGTAGCTACAGACACGTTGAGGTTATTGTAGCTTTAACTGAATATAGTGGAATATTTAAATAAATAAATAATTTAATAAAAATAAATTTATTAAATTTTACATGTGAATAAACAAAAAGTGTTTATATTACATGTCAAACATGATATGTTAAAATAGCAAAAAATACAAAGTTATCCATAATTCTGCTATTATTCTAACACAACCTGCAGAAGATGAACACAAAAACACACCTGCCCACTACATGCACATCTGGCTGTGAAGGGGATGTAAATAAAAGACTTACCTGAGGCATCGTCCAGAGCAACAGTTCTCCTCTCCAAAGTCATCGTACATGAGCAGGTTGTCACGGCTCCGAGCCCTGGGGCTATCGGTGTAACCCACAGGTCGGCTGTTATGATGAACACCTGGCGGTCTGTGGTTCATCCCAGAGGTGATGAACAATGGAGGGGCTGCTTGTGGCTCATATGAACGAAAAATCAAGTGTCTGTGGTATGACTCTCTATCTCTCTCCCTTCCTCTATCTCCCTCCACCCCTCTGTTTTTTCTGTGTGCTTGAGAAAGAATGTATCATCCTGGACCCCACCACACTTTTATTTGCTAGACACATTGAACTTTACAGATGTGGAGGGCAGCTCAGTGTTATAACTGAACACACTGAGGGTATACACTGTTGATATATGGCCATTTTTATCTTGGTTGTTTCAGCTGAATCTACAGACTCTTATTCTGATATTACTCTCTGAATTAGTTTTGAGAATACAGGCTAATTTGCAGACAGTAAGTACATAAACAAAGCAGAATATTCTCTGATTTACTTTGCCAACAGTTTGAATGCTCTGGCTGTAAAATGCTATTTTAAACCACAGTGTTTAGAGTACATGTTGAATTTGGTCAGTGTGTGTTTGTGTGTGTGTGTGTGTGTGTGTGCGTGTGAGTGTGTGAGAGTATGCGTGCAGGAGTTACTGATGGCTGATGAACAGCAGATGAGATTCCTCAGGGTTTAAATTCCCAGTAGACTTTGCTTCCTGTGTGCTCCCACTCTCCACTGATCCCCGTCCAGTGTGGGAAAAATGACTTCCCACTCCACACACACACACACACACATATATATATACATACATATGTGCGTGTGTGTGTTTATGCATGTCTGTGAATTTAAGCATGCACACAAGTAGTTCCTCACCAGCAAGTCAAAGTTGAGTCACGGCTATCTGTTGTATTGAAATAAGCTCATGCACTTGAGTGCATTATTTTTAGCCTTATTTAGCTGTTTCACAGATTTTGTTACCTCTCTCTTTGTTTTCTTTCTTACTTTACATAAAACAACCCTTTTACGTCACGCAGACATGTCAACATTAAAATATCTGATAAAGCAGAGTCTCTGATGTGCAATTGTAGCAGTAAAAATTGCCTTTTAAGGCCCTGATTGCTGAAGATTAGTCACTTTGGATGTTTCATGAAATAACAGCAGCACATTTTACAGGGAGGATGGCAGGGTGAAAGGAGGTAAACTCTGACAAATGTCACCAGAGTGAGTTTTTGTTAAGACTTCCTCCTCAGAACAGAACAGACCAGATCTGGATGTAAACACTGTCAACTCAGACATACACACTCTTATTGGGGGAAGCTGTGTGAACAAGCACCTTGAAAGACCTTTTTTGTTTGTGTGTGTGCCTGCATGTTGATTCATCTACCCTGGCAATATACACATACCGGACCACACAAAGAGCCACAGCGTTATCCCCAGAATCAGTGGAACTAAAACGCACACACAGACACAATGACACAAAAAGACACACTCATCTGTTTGTGCTACTATGCACAAATAAGATGAAATAAGGAGATGGGGTTTGGTGAGGAAAATGTTGGTGACACAAATCAGGACAGTTTTAGGGTACTTGTACTTTACTTGAGTATTTCAATTTACTTTATACTTCTTCTGCACTACATTTCAGAGACTGATATAGATGCTGGTTACTTACATAATGCTGCTTTAAAAATGAGATGCACTGGTGGGGAAGGTCAATAAAAAGTGAAAAGATCTGGTAGGAATATTTCAAGTTTTTCACAGTTCTTGTCCCTCCTGCAGTATTTGGTCTTGTACCCAACAACAGGCATTCCATCACCATGGTGGTTTCAGTGTCCACCCTCACACACTGACAGACTTTGACTTTAATGGAGTCTGCAAGGGCTCAGGGCTGAACCACTGTGAATTCAGCCAATGTTCTCTGATTGACTTTTTGAGCCCTTTGTGCGCATTTCGGTATGTCTGCAACTCTGCAGACTTTGCTCCAGGGAATAACCCACATTGCATAGCACTGTGAAGTTAAAATAGCTATGGCAGGGGAATAGACTTTTTCTTTTAAAGTGGACATGTTAACCTGTAGAAACATTAACATTGGCTGTGTTCAATCCATCCATCCGTCTACAACGCTTTCCTCACCCCCATATCTTCATCTCTCTACCCTTGACCCTCATCCACACATCCCTCGACCCCTCACTCTTCTTTCTCACCCCTCGACCCCTCGACCCCTCACTCTACTTTCTCACCCCTCGACTCCTCACTCTTCTTTCTCATCCCCACTTCCCTTGACCCCTCACTCTGCCTCATCATCCAGCCATCCTTGCGTCACTCATCCCTCCATCTGGACCCTTAATCCATTCTGCCTACATATTCTCAGCTCTCCTCCATCCTCATCATACAATAAAATATTCCAGATCTTAATCTTTATTGCTGTGGTCTTTGTCGGTGAAGGGATTATTCCAGTTTATTACAGCTTGGGTCTGATTTTTGACCACTACTGATGAAATCGCAGTATTTGTATAGTATAGTATGGTATAGTATTAGTATAGTAATGCAGGGAGCTGCTGCACACAAAATATCATGCACACACATATTCACGTAGACTGTATATTGTAGGTCTCAACTAACATGAGAGAGGTTCACAGCACCATCTACTGGAAGTTCACTAAACAAGGAGCAGCAGCTTGACCTGCAGTCAGTCACAAGACTCAGTACAGGATTACTCAGCTTGAGATGCATTCAAAGCTGCTGCCTGTCACACTTAGGAATAGTGGGCTTTGCCTACACTTGACTCGTCCAACGCACAATTCATGACAGACTTACACAACCTGTCCCAATCTTTCTGACAGCAGCCCAGTATTTTGCCAGAGCATATTTGTTGTAATTGTTGTTTGAAATATGAGCTGCTTACATTAGCCAGCTGCCCTAAAACTCTCAGCTGGGGTTTCTCCTGTTTTGATAAAAGCGATCGCCCTCCCACTCTGCAGAGGACTCTGGTTCAGATGAGACCTCAGATCATAACGCCTTTAACACCGGGATATGGTGGCATCAAAAGAATCACCTCCCCAGGGTTTTCAGCTGTGTAACATGGTGTAACAGCTTCATCCCAGCAAACAAGACTGGATGGGAGACTACTTAAATCTTTAGCTTGGTATGTTAAAGTTTGGCCAACTGACTTCTAGGTATATCCTCACAGTCTGGATAGATACAATTACATGCCCATGCCAAGGCATATTTACAATTTTTCCCATTTTCTAATAAGCCACCTTTTATAAATGTTGTTATGAGCTGTAACTAATGGTTTCGTTAATAAATCATTCTCCTGTCTCTTATAAAACACAACTTGGCAACCCAAAAGTTGCTCTTATTAATGGCGGACTGGAGTTTATTTATGAACCCTTATTGTTGCCATTTGTTACAACTTACAAACAATAAAGTGGGCCTACTCGAAGGAGTAGATGACAGAAACTGGACATTTATGCATTACAAATAAAATACAATTGTCATTATTATAATAGTTTGCAAAACCAGATAGAATAGTCCTATTAATAGTATAGTGAAATAATCTTGTCAATTATTAGTTATTTAATTGACTCTATTTAATTGTCTTTTTGTTCAACTTTTCTGATGACTTTGATGTTGTTGTAATCGATTGCATTATCATTTTCAGGTATATTTGTCCTCAAGAGTCAAAAGGTATACTTTCCTTTAAGGAATATTTTCAGATATGAGGTTACAGGTTTCATTGAGGTGAAACAATGAAATGACATCCTTTCATCCTTCAATCCTGTTTTATTGAAACTTTAGGTTGTTCAAAGATGCAGTGCAACTCATACAATATATGCTTTCTTCCTTTCCCTCTCTGTTTTTCCTTCTCCTCCACCTCCTCCTCTTCAATCGTCAATTATTGGTTACAATCCTCCTGAGTTTCATGGTGACGGATTTGATGGGGTGAGGGACTCCGTTATGTCTCCATGTGTCCCACAAGATGTGCGTCCTTTGGCCCCTGTTCTGCTCTGCATCTGCAGGAGAGCCATTGAGGTTTGCCAGACCACACTGGTTGAACCACCAACCCGTCTGGTTGTGCTGAGTGCTGCAGCTCTCCACCGTGCGGTTGTCCATGGAGCAGAAAGGATTACAGCCGTCGTTGTCCACATCCGAGGCGCTGAAAGGAGCTGTGTCCTGGTTCTGCTTCTGCTCGTAGCCTCGAAATGCATCGCCTATGCAAAACAGAAATGCACACAGGTAGATGTCAACGTGAACATATAGGCTACGCAGTACATTTATAATTATTTTGCAAAACATTTGTTACTGAGGGTTAACTTGATTTATTAAGTTTTACCTGCGCTGCCCGCATATCTGCCCAGGTGTATACCGAAGAACTCGGTTTCGCTGTCCAGGCTGAAATCATCATATGATGCATAAGAGGTGATGTCATCAAGGGAAACCAGAGCGATGTGAAGTTGGAACCGAGTATCTTTCTGGTTTGTTATATAAAATACCTTCTTCAGACCCAACCAGTGTTCTCCTACACACACACACACACACACACACACACACACACACACACACACACACACACACACACACACACACATAAATAAATATGGAGATTGTGCCGTTACTATAATCAATGAAAAGTGCAAAATAAAACCTGAACATTTGCAGGGTTTGTTCAAAGTGAGACAGTTGTCAAGCACATCTTAAAATGTTCTCTTGGATTAAAGGAAGAACTTATCTGGCCTGCACAGAGCCCTAACCTCAACCCCATCCAACATCTATAGGATGAACTGTCAGGTGTGCCTTGACAGTTGACTGGGTTGTTCCAAACACCTCAACCTCCCCCTTATGTTGGTTTTAAAGCTTGGACAGACAGGAAGTATGCCTCTGTCGCTGTTTAAAGAAACTTCATACAACCTGCAAGGTTTCCAAAGCCATCAACATAATCAGCCCAAGGTCGTTTGAAGTCAGTCAATCCATCCGTCCTCCGTTGCATCACCGTCCATCCCCCTCCCATGTAGTCCATCTCGCAGAAAACCTGCAGCACATGTTGTGTTTTGAGGGATGACTGATGATTGAGCGACAGACTTTGAATGACTGAATCAATAATGTACCTCAAATGAAGAGTCGGTATTCTCTGGGTGGACGATATAAATGCCACTGGGGATCTTGGGGACTACTGATACAAGGTTGTCTTTGATGTCGCTGCAGTCCCGTCCTAATCAAAGCAAAACAAACCTCTTTTGCCATCAGGAAGAACATTAACATTCACTAAAGCAGCTACTGTTTAGTTGTCACTGAGGACAAATAACTTTCTAATAATTTTCTTATGATCTGGAGATAACAAAACTTTAACACAGGGGTAGGCAGGAACGTTTCTTAATGGTAATTTTGGTAAGGCTAATAGTGTTACTGGTTAGCTCAGTTGGTAGAGCACAAGACTCATATATGAGTCTTGTTTTATGGTTGCAAGCTTGACCCTCACTGAACACAAACCTTTTTCTATGTCTTTTTTTTCATAATCCTCTTCAACAAAGTTCTTATGAAGAGACTGTTTCACATGATCACAATAAAACACGTGCTGGACTGTGTGCGTCCCGGTGATCAAACTATGGACTTTTCATTTCCCCATCATTCCCAGGCAGAGGAAATTCCTGCGCTTCTCATTCAGTGGAATCCATTTAACTTCACACATTTCCTGACGGCTATTGCGCAACCTTTGAAAAAGCCGTCGGGAAATGTGTGATTGGATTCCCCTGAATCTCTTCATAACAACTTTGCTGAAGAGGATAATAAAAAACACACAAAAGAAGAAAAAAAACTAATTGAGAGAAGGAGTCAAAAACACAAGCCTTGGGTTATGAGTCCTGTGCTCTACCAACTGAGCTAACCAGTGACACTGACAAGACTTCTGAAATTATCCAAAAGAAAAGCACCTGCCCACCCATGTATTTAGCTATGGTTTGTTATCTCGAGATCACGAGAAAATTATCCCGCTATCATGGGAAAACAGAGTAAAAAAATATTTAAATGGAGGGCCGCTTAGAGCTTCCATAGAAATGCTCCTTTTTGGGCTGAGAATTTTCTCCTACTTCTTAGGCTGAAAAAAAACTTTAAAAACAGTCTTAAAAACAGGTCATGTTCTCATGAAAAGATGACATTTTGGAGATGCAGACGGGCAACAAATTAAAGGGGCACACCAACAATTTAATACTGCACTTTCATAAAGTTTGGAGACGTGCCGAGACACTTAACACACAGATCAGTTTAACCCGTAAAAACTTTATTGAAATGTCGTCTGTGTCTTTGGAGAAAATAACATATTTTCTCAGGTTGAGAAAATAACCCTGAGGATGTTACTTAAACTTTATGATAGAAAATCTGTGTTATAAACTGGAAGTGTTTGAAAGACATGGTTGTTTACCAGGCAGGGAGTGTCTAACAAAACGACACTACTGAGTTACATTATGGGACTTAAGGATCCATTGTTCCATCCGTCTCTAGAAGAACTGTCATCTTTAGTAAAATCTTCTGCAACTGTAGAGTAGACAATCCACTTCCTGTTTACACCAGCACCTGCATGCCCAGTGTGCGTAAATTGACCACTTGATGTGCGTTTTCAGTCGTTTTAATATAGACGGAGATCATTTCTGATGTGCAGCTAAAATGCTGGTGTGGACGGCAATTGTGTGGATGTAGCCTTATTTGTAAAGCAGGCTTTCGTTGTAAAGTCTCAAGGCCAATCAGAGATGATCCTAATGACATCATCTGGGTTATTTGTCAGACATCAGAATGCTCCTCCAGCTCCTCAACCACAGAAGACATTATACAACTGGACCTGTTCACACAGGCTGAGCTGAACGCCTCATGGCTAGTTAACCAACATTCATGTTCACATTTGGGGGAATGTGTGTCCCATGTATGTATTAATGTTGTGTCATCGCATGTGTTTGTGTGTGAGTTACCGTGGGACTGCACAGGTTTGATGGAGTACATCTCGGTGTTGCTTCTCTGAACCTCAGAGCTGAGCGTTTGTACTTTGGTCATCAGATCTGTGACCTGGGAACATAGTCGGCCAATCAGAAGCTTAGAGACTCTGTTACTAATAATAAAAAAGAAGACTCCATTTCACCTGACTGCTGAGGATGTCAAGGGCCCTCTGCTGCTCCTCTATCGCATCTCTGATCAGCTTCCGGGTGCTGCGTCCAAACGTCAACAAAGACTGCTGTAACTGGCCTACACACACACACACACACACACACACACACACACACACACACACACACACACAAACGCACACACATGAACATCCTGAGCAACAGATGATGAGAGATATAACAACAAGGAAAGAGAAAGATGTTTTTACCACAGATTGAATGTTTCTCATCTCGTAGCAACTTGACAGTGATGTCACACGGGATGGAGCATGTGTTCCAACCTTTAACCCCTCCCACAGGTTTCTGGTTTCTGGCAGGATCGTCAGGGAAGGCCTCAGTGACTAATTCTGATTGGTTTAAATGAGTGCTGTTTCCTGTGTCCTTGCAATCAAGGGAGAATTAGAGTGAGGGTTTAATCCGCAGATGGAAATCTGCAATTATATTATGTACAACTAGCCTGGGACTTCTGACTTCAGGCTTTTCAAAGAGCAAGACACAAATTTGTGACCAGTGTCTGTATCTGATCCTGACCTCTTTACCACGGGTGGATACATGAAAGCATTCAGTCTTATCTGGGGAGCAACAAACTTTTAGGTTAGACATCATGATGGGCACAAACACACACAGTGTATCTGTAATATCCTGTCTTTAAATCCTGTAAAAACACTGTGGTGGAGTGTAACATCTCCCTCTAATAAAGGAATTTTAGCTTGGAATGAAGTCCTTAACAGTTTTATATTCTTCTTTTTAAAATGTGTTTTGGTGAGCTTTTATTTTGATAGAATAGCTTAAGAGAGATAGGAAATATTGGAGAGACAGGGGCAGGACTTAGCCTTGTTTATGGGGCGCATGTTAGCACGAGCTAACTTCTGCCCCAAAAGATTAATATTCTTATAAAAAGCAAACACTTTTTAAACATAGTATGAATATTTATTTACCCCATTTGTATTCATCATCACAAACAGACCGTCATTTCTTGAACATTGAAATATTCTGTCTGTAGCCTACTACAGAATAGACAGAAATGACTTTATAAGATTTGAAGTTTTTGCAGATCAAACAGCCCAACACTATAAATCAGCTTCTTTTCAACCACTCACAACTAAAAATGCTTCAAACATCAGTGATAATAATGATGTCAATAATAATAATATGTATGTAACACTATGAAAGGGGCTTTTTTACATAACAAGTACTCCTGTTACTTTAAGTACATTTTGCTGATAATACTTTTACTTACCAAAAGTACCATTTTGAGTGTTTACTCGTTTACTCATACTGTATGGAGTACAGTGGAGTATTTTTTACTTTGAGGTATTCCTTACTCCCCCAGTTGATAAGATGTGGCTGGTTGTTTTCTACGTTTCACACAAAGCAGCTCCTACCCCACTCAAAATCTCGTATTTCACAAACCCCACAAAATAATTTCTAATAAACGTTTAAGCAACAAGCCAGGTGAAAACTTTCATGACATGCACATCATACATACTGTGGAGGAAAGCAGGTGAGGCAAAAGCAGCAACAGGACAGTTGTTGTCCACATCATGTCAGTTTCGTCTGACTGTGGTTATTTCCTCCAGGAGCGAGGGGGCTGAACTCTGTCTACTCCGTCATCAGCAGCCACTCCTTCATTTAGGCTTTACTTTTCCGCAGCGTCTGCTCTTTTCCCTCACATGTTCATCCTTCTTCCCGTCTCATCTGCATCTGCTCCTTCGTCTCACTTGTCAAACTGCACTTTCTCCTTGCTTCCTCTCTGACTGCCTCCCCTTTTCCACCTCCATGAGTCACTCCCACTCTTTCTTGTAAATCCCATGACAACATCCCCTGTAAGAGGAGGTCGAATGTGTAAATGGGTTTAGTGATTCTGACAATAGCTGAATCTGCGGATTCCAGGTTTATGGTAAAAAAGTGACTACCTTCCCCCTCAGTGTGTCTATTACCAGGTATAGTTTTTTTACAGGTTATATCCTGCCACCAGCATGAGAAACAGATGTGGAAAGGGAAATGGGCAGCTTGTTTTAATGTAGGAACACTTTCTCTCTGCTTGTGTCTTTGCGTATAGGAGCTGCAGCTAAAGGTGGTGTGGTGAAGTCAGGGTGTCTCTGCCTCTTGTGCTCATATTTCCCCCCTGTTACACACCTCTCCTCTCTCTCTCTCTCTCTCTCTCTCTGACCACTACCTCATACATCTGAAAACAGCCTCCCACAGGGTCAGACCAATTACTACCCTTAGTTGGGCAATAAAGGGCAACAGCACATTCCAGTCAGGGTCCAGCTGGAGCCAGCAGGCTGTCCTGTTGCTTCCCTGGAAAACTTTGCTGAAGGACCCAAAGAAAGGGTCCGCTGTTGTTATGAACTTGTGTGCATTTACAGCCATGGTCAGTTAGAGGAATGTGAAAAGCCTGGTCCCACAGCCTCAGGGCCCCCACATCTGTCTGTCCTATGTTACAGACTCTTGTAAATCAGTATGCGAATGACACACCACTACATCTGCCAGGCGAGATAATGAGAACATGCAGACAGTTCTCGTGTTCTTGCATGTAGGTACAATACATTCAAAATTGTCCGATAGTTAAAAGTAATAGTCTGTATGCTAAATATACCAGGGAAGCTGTTCCCCGTTTCCAGTCTTTATGTTAAGCTAAGCTAATCAGCTGCTGGGTGTAGTTTATGTTTATCAGACAGTTATAGGCTAAGGAAATAACCTTGTCTCCAAAAATGTTGAAGAGGGAAACAGCTAGCCTCTGTCCGAAGGTAACAAATCCACCTAACAGCACCTTTAAAGCTCATTAATTAACATGTTGTATCTGGTTTGTTCTGGCATCTAACTAACTCCCCATAAAACCATTTTTACAAGTGTCAGGGACCAAGCGGCAAGACACAGGTTTTTGGGTTGCAAAAATAAGAAAAGGCTAAGAAATAATTTAGTCAGTTCCTCAAAGAGGTCGACAAAACAGAACTCAACTCAAAATGCAGTAAACAGAACTTCAACAGAACTGAGTGAATTTACTGACCTCAACAAAGACCAGACTGACTTAACTGACAATACATGAGGGGAACATATAGACTGACTGGCCAAACCAGACTTCCCCCGGACCAGCAGCACAGAAGAAAAGAAATTATATTAATGCTTGAACTTGAAGATATCAGAACTTACGTGTTGACAATGCTAA
The DNA here is from genome assembly GCF_021292245.1 of Micropterus dolomieu. Classification (NCBI taxonomy): domain Eukaryota; kingdom Metazoa; phylum Chordata; class Actinopteri; order Centrarchiformes; family Centrarchidae; genus Micropterus; species Micropterus dolomieu. Next base: position 22,088,567 of record NC_060172.1, on the reverse strand, counting down.
ATTAAATAAATGTGCACACTTAATCTAGTATTGATACTACATTTCAAAATCCAAATCGAACATAGCCTGAATGCCAAATCAATGGTTTAATTATAGAGTGCTGACTTAACTCAATCAGTAAAAAGGTCAAATTAAAGTGAAAGTGAATGTAAATTTTACATCACCTTGTGTTTGTCTGCTGGTGAGGCTGTGGGTGCTGCATGATGCTTTGTTTGTGGTGTGGATTGGCACCTGATAAGTCGCCTTTGTCATTGGTCTGGTTATGCCCTCTGATATGGTGGTGAAACAGCATTGATTGTGGAGATGGTTTTGAAGATGATTGTGTTCATAAATACAACAGAAAACTAAGACATGTTACAGGTGTTGAGGTATGACAGTGCCATCTACTGCGCTTTGGTTTGTATTACATTACAGTTATTCTTATAGTGACCTTTTGCATCTGAATTCTCCACACACAGAAACATGTGATGCTTTAGATACAATTACATACTGTCACATATTGTCGATGATGTTTAACAAGACAGTCCATACATTGCACTCCTCATACATTGATTTAGCTGTAGTACAATCGACCAGTACATTTTGTTGTAGACTAAAACACATGTCTAGAATGAAATGGAAGTTCAGAGTCAAAATCATATAATTTTCATCTTATATGGTAAATAAAAATGAATCTGAATGTACAGTGCTGATAAAAAGCACCATACCTAGATAAATAGACTCCAGCTAATACAAAGCTTGCAACAATAAAAAGGGCTCAAGTAACCACAGACACACACAAGCTGTATACTGAATATTTGGTTTCAATGTGGACAAGGCAGCTGCAAATATCTGCTTCCCTTGTCTTCACCTTTGCCTAATGCAACTCTTTAATGTATACAGATAGGAAGCATCGCCAGAAATGTATCAGTCATATTCAGGTAAATGTTTCTAACAAAACACTCCAGATGAGAATGATTTTTTGTAATTGGTTGAACCGACTATTTAAAACAGACTGAACATCAGATAAGATTTTTGTTGAAACATTTATTTAACACTAAAAAGTTGAAATTTTTAAATGTGCACACAAGCTTCAGTTTCAAGCAGAGCTCTTGTTACACTACACTCAAGGTAGCTAAATTTTGACAACACCCCCGAGAAGCATGTAAATCATGACAGTTGGCGAAGGAAAAAATAAATGTACAACCAACTGGTTTTAGTTCCTCAACATCCAGTTTTCACCTTAGTTTTTAAGCAGTTTTAAGTTTGTTAAAAACATCTGATTCTACACCATCTGACAGCAGATTAGATTAGATTAGATTCAACTTTATGTCATTGCGCAAAGTAAGTACCAGAACAACAAACACTTGTTTGTTTGTTTACGCCATTGTAAATAAGAACGTAAAAATAAAGAAAAAAATGCAGTTTAGCATCTTACCAGATGCAAACAGTTGCACATATAGAGATGTGCAAAATAAAGGTAAGCAAATATACTGGATGAAAAACATGATACTGGGGTAGAGATAATGAGAAGGGATGTAACCGTGATATATACAAGATAACAAATTCAATTCAATTCAGTTTTATTTCCATAGTGCCAATTAACAAATAACTTCACATAAATTATCTCATTATACTTTTCATTTAGAGCAGGTTTAAAGAGACAGAGAGAGGTAGGGAGAGAGGGGAAAAGAGAGCAGGAGGAACAAGAACACACTGTTGCATAATGCAAGTTCAACATAGAGACTATAATAATTGTAGCAAGGGGTGTTGAGCAGTAACACGGGGGCAGCAGGTGGCCTGCAACCACAGATCCAGACCCCACAGCTCCGAAACAGCTGCAGAAAGCAACAGAAGGAGAAGGGAGAGGGACAAGAAAGCACAAAACTAAGGGAGAGGAAAGAAGTCAAGTCATGCATTAATAGGATAAGAATGCAGACAGATGGAGAAGAGGAGGAGGAGAGAGGAGCTCAGTGCATCATGGGAAGTTTACCAGCCTTCTAGGCCTACAGCAGCATAACTAAGGGATGTTGAGGGCTCACCTGGGCCAACCATAACTATAAGCTTTATCAAAGAGGAAAGTCTTAAGCATACTCTTAAATGTGATGATAGTGTCTGCCTCCCAAACCCAAACTGGGACCTGGTTCCACAGGAGAGGAGCTTTACAGCTGAAGGCTCTGGCACCTATTCTAGTTTAGGAGACTCTGAGAACCACAAGTAATCCTGCATTCTGAGAGTGCAGTCTAGTAGCGTAATAATGTACGATGAGCTCTATAAGATATGATAGTGCCGAATCATTATGGTGTTTGTAGGTGACGAGAAGGATTTTAAATTATTTTCTGGATTTTACAGTGAGCTCGTGCAAAGAAACTAAAACAGGAGAAATATGATCCTAGTTCTCGTCAGTACATGTCCTGCAGTATTCTGGATCAGCTGGAGAGTCTTACAGGACTTGTTCCAGCAGCCTTATAATAAGGAATTGCAATAATCCATATTAGAAATAACAAATGATTGGACTAGTTCTTCTGCATCATTTTGAGGACATGTCCTGATCAAAGATGACTCTGAGATTCCTTACGTTGATGCTGGAGGCCAGGGCAATACCATCCAAGAAACTATATCTTTAGATAATGCATCTCGGAGTTGTTTGGAGTCAAGTACAATAATCCTAATCTTATTCTACCTAACAATGGAGATTTGTGGAGTATTTCCTAATAATATTGCCTGAAGGAAGCATATAAGTGAATAGAACTGGTCCAAGCACAGAACCTTGTGGAACTCCGTGACTAACTCTGGTGTGCATGGAAGATTCATCGTTTACATGTATTATAATCTGATATATAGGATGTGATGGCCATGGAGGCCGAATGCAGCACTAAGAAGAACAAGACAAAAACAGAGACAAGTCTTTTGTCTGATGCAATTTGCTACTCTAAATCCTGACTGAAAATCCTCAAATAAACTACTTCTAAAAGACATGCGACTGGTTGGCGATTGCTTTCTTAAGGATCTTAGAGAGAAAGGGAAGGTTGGATAGGTCCATAGTTAAGCTAAAATCCCTGGATCAAGAGTGGGCTTTTTAAGAAGATGTTAAATTACAGCTACTTTGAAGGTCTGTGGTAGCCTGTTAATAAAGATACATTGATCATGTCTGTGTGCTAACTAGCTGTGAGAAGCTGTGATTGAATAATAATCTATCACAGCTTCTTTTATAGCAGCTTAATTGGGATGGGGCCCAAGAGACAGGTTGATGTCAAAACAAGACAATACACAAAATGTATAGTACAAATGAACAGTATCTCCACTAGACGTTTAACTAAACTTCTGTGGGGTTGAACAATATTGGGCTGCACAGCATGAGTTATTAATCAGGCACAATCTGTAGGCACAATGAATAGGCACAATGTCAGCTTCTTCTAGTCCCTTTAAAAACCAATGACAAATCCGACCAAGTACTTAGATTCATAATTTACTTGGTAATATTAATTAGTAATAGTAATATTTTTTTCGTTGAGTGAAATCAATGCATTTGTCAAATCTTTTATTTTTATCATCCAATTAAATATCCATTTGCTATTTTAGAAGCATTTGGAAGACTCTCCATGTCCACTACAGCCCATATTAACTCTGATGTATTATAATAGCGAAATAATTGAATGACTTATTGGATGCAGGGCAGATAATAACACCAGTCCAGCCAGACATTTTTGTCTGAATTCAATCAGCTGAGCTCCAGCTCGCTGTGTGCATGTTTTCCACTAGAGGGCAGGACTCTGTGGCTGTGGCTGCATGGGACAAACAGGCTCCGGCTGGGTTGGCCTCTTCAGGGGCGGATGTTTTCTCAGTGCAACTTCCCAATCTCCCCACCTCCCCCCCACCTCTAAACCAGACCAGGCCCAGAGTCCGAAGACTGAGCCCAGCAAGCAGCCCAGTCTCATCTTTGACTGTCACCTCTGTCTACACTTAGCCCTCAGCCTCTGTCCTTCAGCAGGAGAAAACCAGACAAACTGGAAACTAAACAACGGCCAAAGACTTTTAAGTTAATTATAATATATCACTAATTACTAGCCATCTTCAGGGCTGAAAGTGACTTATTTGATACATTTGGAGCTGTGATGAAAACACGACTAACGTGTTACATAAGCCTTGTGTTGATGGTTTCTGTCTGTGCTTGGAGTGAAATATTTCCCCCTGCAACTGCGGTAGCTTTAAACCCTGCAACCCCGCCCCTCAGCACTATCACATGAATCTGGACTGAGCAGTGGATGTGAAAAAAGTTTGGAGGTCTCGCTGAGATCACTCCTCTCCAACTGGTTTCATACATGTTTTTTTTCCATTTGGGGAGGCTTTTAGTTGGAGGTCCACATCGGAAATCAGTGTCCGTCTGAGTGTTTCCTCGGCTGTGATTTCTCCAGTTTCTTTTTCTTTTCTTTTTTTTTTTTGTCCTGCAGGAATACAGAGAGAAACAGGGAGAGAGAGAGCGAAAGAGAGAGAGAGAGAGGGGGAAACGGTCTGGCTGCTTGAAGGTATGTGGGAGGCATGTAACGTGTTGCACGCTGCACAGATTGATTTTCGTCAGCGATCCGCGCTTTAAACGGCGCCCCTTAGACTTCTTTGCCCGATGATCGATTTTCTTTTCACAGCTGATTAACTTCCGAGATGTTACAGCTTGAAACAGACTCACAAGGACACAAAAGTTCAAATGGGGTGGGGGTTGGGGGGCGGGGGTGGGGGTCAAAAAGTATAAACATACGATCGTGATTCCAGCACTCGGGCGCATAGTCGTAACGGGCTTTACGTTTATTTTCTGATTGTGTTTGTGTGATTGAACTTTTCGACAGATTTGTTGCGACACCAAAACTTTGGCGACATGAGCGCGCACGGCGGCGCGCCTCCGGCCGGGCAACAGATCGTGCACGTCCGCGGGGACTCCCAGACGGAGCTGGAGGCCCTCTTCAGCGCTGTGATGAACCCCAGCAAGGCGGCCAGACAGCCGTCCTCTCTGCCCATGAGGATGAGGAACCTGCCGGACTCCTTCTTCAGGCAGCCAGACTCCCGGGGCCACTCCAGACAAGTACTAATAACTGCTGTTAACTACTAATAACTGCTGAACGACAGCTGCTTACCGCACCATGCTGGTTTTCAGTGCTAACCCTGGTGTGTTAAGGCAATCACGACAAACTACATGAACTGCACAGTGTTCAGTAACCCTGCAGCACAATACTACCTGCTGTTTCAGTGGTGTGGTATGAATAGATGTTTCTCATTAATATTGGGTCCACCTCATACACAAGAGAGACAAAAAAATGAACCATTCCAAGGAAGTCCTGAAACTATTAGTTAACTGATCAATTAGTTAATCACAGAGAATTAATATTTTTGATTAGGGCTGAAACCTTTCATTATTGATAAGTCTGCTGAATTGTTTTCTTGATTTGTCATTTATTTGTTTGGTCTATAAAATAGTGTAAAAACAAGTTCCCATTACAGTTTCCCACTGCCCAAGATTCAAATGGCCTGTTTTTATTCTACAGATGGTCCAAAATTCAAAAAGACAATTATTGACCATGTATGACAATGAAAAGCATCAAATCCACGTTTAAGAAGTTGGAATGGACGTTAAGCTATTTTTTATTGAAACCTTACTTTAACTTTTATCTGATTTATTAAAATAATTCCAAGTTATCTATATTTAGAACGTTTCTGAATCCAGCTTCTTAAATGTGAGAATTTGCTGCTTTATATCATTGCTGACGGGATGTCTTTGGGTTTTGACTGCTGAAGCTTTCCCCTTGTGGACTATGGTGGGCATTTCTGGCTGACAACCGATTTTAAAAACAATCAAGAGAATAACCGATAATGAAAAGAATTAACAGTTGCACCCCTCTCCTGTCTGTCCTCAGCGAACATTACAATATCCACAGAGGTAGTGTGTATTGCAGGGCTGCTTTTCTGGATTCTGAGTGTGTGAGTTTCAACCAGGTCCATTTATTTGTCGAGGCTATAAAAGATGTTGTGGATGTTCTAGTGAGGGTCTACTTTCGATCTCTTTCGATGCTCAAATACAGTTTTCCTGTATTGGCCATGTTGTTTTTTTATTAAAGGATACAGCTCAGTCATCCAAAATGCCTAATATTGCCTTGAAAACCCAACTGTAAAATCTGTAATCATCAGGCCTCTGTAGCCGCTTTTGTAATTGTGAGATGTTGCATTCACTCCCTAAATTGCAAAATTACTCATGGTGGGAAGTTGTGGAAAAAATGATGACGAAGAAGAACAGTGGTCATACGTACAACTTTATTAAGTCTGACTGAAAGACTTCATGTGATTATTTGCTATAACACATTACAAACCCTTACAAATCAGCACTTACTTACTTGAATTAACTTCTGTCTGTTTCATTAGAGACTGAACATTTTGCAAAATGGTTACTGTGGTTTCCCCAAGAAACACACTCTCTGGAGGTAATTATGATTATGAATTAGCATACAGCTGGGTCTTACAAGAAGAGGTTAAAGTATAGACATTCAAGCCACAGTGCGAGTAGGTTCTCGTATTTATCATGCCCAGGTGACATTCTGGGCTGATCTGCTTGAGACTTGAGAGTTTCATCAGGACCCCAACTGGTTGTTACAAACAAAGAAGCTTTTCAGATTGCATACATTTCTTGTTAAATGTTGTTTATTTACTTCATTAACAGCAAACACTCCTTGAATCTCTCTGTTAGATTTGTAGATGTGGCTCAAAGCTTATAATTCCCTGAAGTGTGTTGAACTTGGCTGACGCTAAAGGACTTTCAAATAATCTTGCCAACAATATTAATCTACGAGCAGTGAAAACTCCTCGGTAGAAGTAATAAAAATATCTTTTAAAGTAAAGCAACCAGCTTCACTGTTCTTCCTCTGAGTATTTGTTTTTTTTCACACCACTCTGGTAACCATCCCAACCTTTTCTTCCTGCTGGTTTATGTTTCTGATTGCTGTTTGTGGCTCGTCATGGCAGTTGTTAACCCTGCTTGTTTCTCGTCAGGCCAGTTCGGATGGAGGTGTGTGCGGCTCCCTCACTCCTCATCACGTCCGTGCCCATTCCTCCCCTGCCTCCCTCCCAGTCAACTCCCTCTCCACTCAAGCAGCAGATGCGACGCCGATCATAACTGACGACGTTCCACTCCCCCACGGCTGGGAGATGGCAAAAACGCCTACTGGCCAGCGTTACTTCCTCAAGTAAGATCTAACTGCTGTTAATCACTGCGTTTGATCTGCAGGTTACACAAAGCGTTTCTGATTAGAAAGACCCAAAGAGTCCGCCCCACCTTGTTCTAACATCTACATTTCTACATTGGCACTCATTATTTTCATTGTCTGTGATTCCTGATGACCAAATGGGTTCAATTAACAATCATATAAAACAGCAGCAAATCTGCATTTTTGCTTGATAAATGATCTAAAAGATAATTTAAATCACCAATATTGTTATATAATCTAATTGTTCTGATTAATCAACCAATCATTCTAGCACTAACACTATTTCAAATGCACCAGGAGTAGTTTTAGATTTTCCTACAGTTCTGTCCTGATACAGAAAATAGTAGATGTTACATCGTTCTTGAATATTTTTCTTTAGAAAGAATATAATTTAAAGTGAAGGAGAACCGTGAAGAGAGAAATGCAGCAGGGCTGAGAGAACCAGGACTCAAACTAATCAGGTACATGCAAACAGAAAAATGGTTCCAACTAGTTTTGCAACAGTGTGGTTTCAGACCGTTTCATGCACATGGCCTGACAGCTCACGCTCCTGTCAAAAGACTGCTGTAGTTTGACGTTTGCCTCTATGAGTTCACATCTGGTAGTACAGGTAAAGCAGGTCCGAAACAAAACGTGCCTCGTGCTTCTTATCCATCAGGTTGCAGCGGTTCAACAGATACAGATACGTTTAGACTTGTTCTGTGTTTGCAGTCACCTGGATAAGACAACCACTTGGCACGACCCCCGACTTTCGCAGCTTCAGTCGGCTGCAGCTCAGCATCCTATCTCTGGCACTCCGGTCCACGCCCACTCCCTCAGCAACCCAGCGCCCACTACGCAACCACAAAACATCAATCCAGAGACAGGTATCACTCTGCTCCCCCCCACCCCCTTTTCAACATCCAGTTTCTTTTTAAAGCCCAAACCTGCTTTACATAGTTCACCTTGGCATGACGCCAAGTCTTTGCTGGGTTTGATTTCTTCAAGTTCCCTTTTGGTCTCTAATTCCACAGCTCTGGTGACTTTGGAAAGAATTAACACATCCATAGTTGATATATTAGTGAGACCGTCCTACTGAATTGAGAGAAATCTTAATTCTCAGAAAAACAGCAGTGAAAGAAATTCAAACTAGTTTATTTATACAGTCTTATTTAGCTGCAAGTTTTATAAGTTGTCGGACCATTGTGGCCTTTAAATAAATTCCACTCATCAGAATTTTAAATGGTCAGTTCACCGAAATTACAAAAAACACCATCTTACTTCGGCTCTGTGGTAGTTTTTTTTTTCTTAGCTTTTATGAAACAGAATCAAGAAAGAGCTGAGTGTGAGGAGACGGGGATGGAGGATGACATGAAACATGAACCAGACCATGTAATGATGCAGTCACATGGTCAGCGTCTTAAAGAATAGGGTCACAATTTTTAAAGTCTGTCTGAAAACAATAGTCTAGTGCCCATATGAACAGGTTTTGCTTGCTGTAATAATTCCTCCTGTTCATACTGGATATTAATATATCCCTTACCAGTGCACTGCTAATGTAAGAGATGGGGGACAACATCCAGTCCTCAGTCTGTGCAAAATTTAATTCAAAAGTTTGGGGTTTCAGAAGTCAGAACAAGTAGATATCTTCTCAAGTTACATTTGTTTTAGTACAAAATTCCTCCTTTTTATTACTATCCCTACACTGCAGCTCAACAGGGACACTGGCTAGGGAAACATATATGGGAATTTTATACTAAAACGACTTCTTATATGAAAGAGGTCACTCGTAGTGATGAACCCACAGGAAGCTATCAGGAAGTGCCTTTAAGGTCTACGGAGCATTTTAGCATCTTTCAGCTCATTGTTTTCAATCCCACAACTTTGCTGTTTTGATTTTAGTGCCATCAGTCTTATCAACCTTATTTTTGACCGCAGCATGCAGCTGGTTTTGCAGGAAAAAAGCTCTAAAAACCCACTGTAAACACAGACAAACATCGTTAGCGACTAGCTGGTAAAAACAGAGCCAAAACAGAGTGAATATTAGACTCATATTGACCATGTCACAACTATGACTCCAAATGAATGATAATAATAATCCATATCTCCAGAACATCTAAATAGGCACCAATTTTGCCATAACAACTTTATAAGGTGTGCCAGTGTTGTGTTTACAGCTTATTTAAGCTGCCCCCAAGTGGCCAAAATATCAATTAATGCAGGTTTGTGTACACCTTTCATTGGAACGTCTTTCTACTGAAGAAATAGTCTCAATGAAAACCTTTCATAATGTGTTCTGTGGATTAACTAGAAAGTGTTTCTGTAAAGAGATGTTGCTGTGGAATTTTTATAATCTAATTTGGCTGAACAGACCCTTGAAAAATAAACCATTTTGAATCCCACGTCACAAAGAACTGACAGCATGGCATACTTTATATTCATTTACAGCAGTGTTTTACATCTCTTTACGTCTCCCACCCACCACATTCAGGCAAGATGCACATAGGTTAGTACATTTTGATTCTACATAATATACCTTACTGTAGCTGTTTACCCACTAACCTTCACTTCTATTCATAACAACTCTGCAAACTAGAAGCTACACAGACATTAAAGGACGTGGGCCAGATTCTAATTTTTACTCTCCATGCACTACATCCACCATTTGCCTTCTCACTGTGTACTTTCACTGCTGTTCAGGTCCACTGCCTGAAGGCTGGGAGCAGGCTGTGACTGCAGATGGAGAGGTGTACTACATCGATCACATAAATAAGACCACCGCATGGGTCGACCCGCGTCTAGGTAGCACACTATCAAATTTGTGTCTCCCTGAATTGACAATTCTTGTTTGTCAATGAGAAACACTTTTGTTCTAATGTCCACCATCACAAGTTGCTGTTTGGCAATGAAAATAAGAGAGATCGCAAAGTTTTTGCCAAGTTGTCCTCACATATGTCATTTGCTGAACTGTTTAACCTCCATGAAAATATTTTCTTAATTGTCAAAAAGATATTTTCTTATTTATCTTATTTTCCAGCCCAGAAGATGAACCCTGGCATCCTTGGCTTGGCACTGCAGCAAAGGCAGGAAAACGAAAGGCTCAGATGCAAACAACAAGGCCTCCCTCCACAACTCACACCACAGGTCAGAGATTAAATAAAATAGTACTTCACTTACATTTAAGTTATTTCTTTTGTCATGTTGTTGTATTATGTTGTATTATTCTGTGTAGTCATTTAACAGTGAAATCTTTGTTTCATGTAAACACAGTTTGAGTTTTACATGACGTGATACAAGTAGGTGTGTGTGTGTGTGTGTGTGTCTTGTACTGTAGGAGGCAGGAGGAAGGAACCAGATGCCCGGCGGGATGGACCATGACAGGAACGCACAGACGCTTGTTCCGTCTCTAGATGTCAGGATCAGAGGCTCAAACCACGAACCTACACTTAATGGGTGAGTTAATGTTTAACATTATTGTCATGTACTGCAGATCTCTTTTGTACTCCTTTTACTGAAGTTAAAGGAGTAACACGGTGTAGAAATCATCACTGAAAAGCTAATTTTCTTGAGAATTGAAAGTAATCTGAAGAGCGGCCTCTTTACAAGTGTTACACAAACAATTGCATGCTGTCTTGCATACTTTTTCTGCTGCCACCACCATACAGTTGGGATGAATGGAATTCCATTTGTGCAGCTCAAAGCATTTACTTTTGAAAGACTCAAAAGTGGTGTCCCAGTTACTCTGGATCAATGATCAATCTCACTGCGAGCAGTTATCATAAAAAAGATTTCTCTGTCAGAAAGTAGTTCAAGTAAAATCTATAGTGTTCAAAGAAGAATAATTATCACTTTTGTCCACCGTCATTACGCAGACATTTTACACTCCAGTTTTTAACAGTTAGTGAGCAGATATAATTTTATGTGTGTGTTCCGGTGCAGCGCTCACTCTCGCAACGAAAGCACTGACAGCGGTCTGAGCGTCAGCAGCTTACCCCGCACGTCGGACCACATGTTGAGCTCTGTGGATCACATGGACACTGGTAACACACACACACACACACACACACACACACACACACACACACACACACACACACACCAAAGTCAGAAAAACTGCCTTGGGGTGCCCACCATTTTCCTATCATCTTTAAACTTCATAAAAACTATAAATATGTGTATTTTGCTGAAATCAAAGGAAGGATGAATGTGTTGTCCAGATGTGACATCTGTTGATCTAAATGTACACTGTAGCCACTGGGAAGCAGTTTCTTGCAACCTTAGAGTGAATGTGTCTCAAATTTGGCCATAACGCCATGATATTGGCTTATTTAGCTTTAATACCTCAAATTATTTACATTAGAACTAAGAACTATGGTATGCTTTAGAAACTGGTTGTAAAATCTGACTTTTGTCCTGGCCTTCCAGTAATTACTGGCGTATCTCACTGGAAAACAAGTCATTTCCTATGACTTCCCCAAAGACAATGCAGAGTAATTTGTGTTCATTTATTTTGGAATCCACGAAAAACTGTGTAAAAGGGCTTCCCAAACGGGCAGCAATAACACAAAGAAAAAAGCAGGGGAGCTGTTGAATGCAGAAAAGTGAGAAACTCTTAATATGCTAATTATGTGCACAAATTACATTCATTACAGAATGAAGAAAGAACACTTTCCTATCTTTATTTTTGCACATATTTAGATTTTAGATACATTAAATTTTTTTTGCATTCATCCCCTCACTTCTGTATTTCTTTGAGTAAATTTATTTTTACATAAAAAAACAGAAGTGAGAGATGAAAAGCATGGAGTGTGCATTTTATTTATGTACATACACACTTCCTGCAGGGATATAAAACTTTACACATACTGGTCTATGTGCAGCTGTATTAAAGAGACAACAACATCCAATCCAAATTCCGTAATTTCTCCCAGCTCACAGCTTGGTCATTTTTATCTTCTTTTCTGACTTCTTCAGGTGACTCTGCCGACATCTCCGCGATGACCTTACAGGACTCGATGCCTGTGCTCCCGATGTCGGAGGGTGAAGAGCTAATGCCCTGCATCCCCGAGGGTCTCAGTTCAGACCTTCTGATGGACATGGAGACAGTTCTCTCTGGGTCGCACATGGACAGAGACAGCCTGCTCACCTGGCTATAGACACACCCAGCACACTGCCCAAACATGTTTTGACATCAAATCTTCGTACCGTGACTGAGAATTCTGGAGAATCAAAAGTGGAAGAGAACAACATAACTGAGAGAACGTGCTACTGTTGTGTGATGGATACCTAACACTACTCGCACCCTGAGGAAAGACAAAACTCTGACTCTCACAGAGGGTGGTAAGCTGCTGGTATTCTCCTCTTTTTGGGCCTGGTTTTACACAGATGCTCCTTTCTTTTTAGTCATCAACCTTATATGATGCTCTGCACGTCTCTGACAGAGTGCACCATAGCTAATTTTAGAGGACAGATTTATTTTATTATCCCTACCTGGGTAATAGTGTTTGCATAAAATGTTTAAAAACTGTGTCATGTCAATTAAGTTTGCATGTAGCAGTTACATAAATGCAAGGAGACTTGTTAAAATAACATAGAAGTTGTAGTAAAGTAACAAAGTATCATATCCACATCCCTTCATATAGCCTGTGGGATAAAAGAGCAGCATCTAGTGCTACTACCTCTAAGCAGCCTGTAATTTGTTATTTGTAATGCACATGCTCACAGTTGTCCAAACCAAGAGAGAGCAAGAGATGAATCAAAGAATGTACTTGGATAAACATTACATTGGTTGTCCCTGCTAAAAAAAAAAAAGAAAAAGAAAATCATTCATCAAAGCTCCTACCACTGCTACACAGAAACATCTGGGTGGAGAGGACGCACCCTTGTGGTAAACCTGTAGAAGAATAAGAACACTAACAAGAATCCTTTTCACTTTGAAATGTAAGACTCAAAAAAGACTTCAGGAAATCCCCGTTATACAGCCTTGCTATATATACATATATAAAAATCACTTATTTCAAATTACTCATTCAGGTTTTGTTAAATCTTTCATGGGATTGCATTTTATGGTTAAGTGTTCATTTTGTCCACTCCAGCATTGAATATAAGCTTCACAAATGTAGTATTTATTGGAGGTTTGTTTTATTGGATTGCATTAAATTGTACAGTTTTAATGTTATGTCCACCGCTTGTTTTAAGAAAGTCTCAGCCAAGTTTTTAAGTTTCATCTACGCTTTTCAGATGCACTTTTCTTACCATTTTCAGGCATCCATTGTTTTTCCAGACTCTTGAAACTTGCTTGAGTTATGTAATCACTCACTGTGAACATCAAGTCTGCAGTATTTCTTCATCATTGTGGCATGGTGCAAATTAATTTGAGGAGTTCATGCCGCATTACCACACAGTGATGACATAACACTGAAAGAAAATAATGAACACTTGATGTTGACTGTATCTTCATCAGGATGGTGTCTGAGGCTGTTTAGGGTTTCCTGTATATACAGTTCATTGATCAGTCATCACCATAGATACATGTATACAAAACCACATTATCATCATAATTATCTTAAAAAAACAATTTACAAAAATATTATTATTCTTTGTTGATACAAAAATTTCAAGAGGAATATAAATGAACATGCATACATTAGTGTATTGTTATAATAATCTGTTTTCTTGATAATAGTGAGTATTCTTTAGCAAATATAGTCTTTCATTTTAACCCATTAATGGGTAAAACGGTTGCATATGAATGTTTAAATACAATTCTGTGTCTTTTTTTTAACCTAATTCAAAGCACAGTAATCTCAAATCCCTTTTGTCATCTCACGAATTAAAAAAGTCAGTCTACGGAATTTCACAACAGAAGCAAGTTTTAAGATCCTGCTAATAGATTTTAAAGTTGTTTGGACATGTATGGATTAGATGCGTGGAACACTAGAAAAAATGTGTCAATTTCTAAAGCAGGGCAGCACAGTTTGCGAGATAGTTAGCGATGTAAAATGCATTTGATTTGTAAATAGTCTAAAACATGTCAAATCCCTTGTATAACCCTTTAAAAACAATCCTGGACGGTGCCATTAAGATCAAAGCTTGCTACCTTTCTGTAGAGTTATTATTTCTTCTGTCTGTGGCTCAAGCTGACCACTCTGAAAGAGTTGTTTTATGAAAATATTGTGCTTTGAAAATGGACTCTGGGCCCATTTAGAGAGTCATGGGATAAGTCAAGAACCCTCAGAAAAGCAACATACTAATTGCAGATGCTGTGTTCCTGGTCTGTTTAGTTCTAACTGCAAGTGCTATTACAGGATCTAATACAGAAGGCAGTCGTCACTAAGCGGAGCTCTTTATTCTGATTATTTAGTTAAGCTATATAATAAGTATATAATCTGTTTTTTTTATCCAGTTGTTGTTTTTGCAGTGTGTTTCATATTTTTTCTGAATTTGAAGCTGTTATTTTATTATTGATGAGAGCATTTCTTCTAACCAGCTTCCTTTTTATATACACAGTTCATTCACAACATCCCCAAATAGAGCCAAGTCACCTAATCTTTTTTTTAAATTAAAGTACCGTAAAGTAGCGCAACATACTGTTCATACACATAATGCAACACACTACCTAGCCTATTATTTATCTTAGCATGCATGACACTTGCTATGAATGTTACATATAATGATGTTTATTATCCTATTTACAGAGAGTTTGGAGGCAATCATGTGTTTTGTACGTTTTTATGCATGTGCTTTATATAAATATATTTCTTATTATTCTTACTGTAATCATTTTAAAGGAGTTTGTGTTTAATAAACGTTTAAATACACCTGGCAAGTAGTAATTTCTAGTTATGTGTCTGGTGTGGATTGTTTCATGGTATGACTGTAAAACTAAACCTCATTGCCTTTACTGGATGTGTTTGTATTTCTATTAGCCTAACATGTTAATTTAACTCCAGATTTGTGTTGTAAATGTAGTATGTTAGGTTGCATACTGCAGCATACATACTATCATACTGTAGTTTAAGTATACTGTTATAAAATGTTTTTTTGGTATATGCGAATACTAAATCAAACCAATGAAGAAATTACTTAATTTAATTTAGTGAATTGGATGTAGTACTAACCTCAACATAATTATCACACAATCACATGTACTGGTATACATATTTCATTATACATTTGAAAGCTTGTAGATCAGCCCTTGAACAACATTTTAGGCTGTAGGTGTTTCCAGGAGATGGAGTGTCTCTCTTTGTAACAATAAACTGAACTAAAGTCAAGCCTAAAAGCTTAGTTTTTGAGTACTCATGAATGTCCTGAACTCCACCCTTGAGGGGAAAAGGGTACTTTTTAGAAAAAAGTTACAGGTACTTTACATAAAATGGGTGGATACAATCAATCATCAATAGCTGGAAAAGGTCAGTAAAATGAACTCAGCACTCTCAGTTGACACATGATAAAGGGGAGTGGTTATGACAAAGGAAGTTAGGGGAAATACCAGAAAATACCAGATACTTAACTAAGCCATTGAAATAATGCCTTCACATGACTCGGGGTCCGACTTCAACAAGTCCTCTATGTAAGTGTCTTGTCTTGTTAGAATATTCCTTGTATCGTTTTTTTTTTTAACTTTATTAATCTTAAAAAAGTCATTTTTGACAGAATATTACTGTTGTTTCAATAGTTAAGAGAATTTCATATGTAGTTTATTATCAGTGGCTCTGTTTGTATTACATTGACAATATCTATTTACATCTTATTTTCATTTAACATTGGTGCCCTCGAATACAGGTAGGCTATACACGTGTGTTATGGTAATATTTGTATGCAATTATAATCTGATCATCTGTGTTTAAACACACAAATTGCAGTTTTACAGCTTTGTGTAGTTTGCTGGAGTTGTTTAATGTGATTTAACACAACAAATTGAGGTTTTCCTTTATTCTTATCGATGTGGACGTTTGGTAACAAGATAACGTTAATTCGTTGCTCACAGAAGACAAATCTGAATACCTGAATATAACGTAGATATATATATAATGAAGATCGTAACACATGTTTCGTTATAAAAAACACACTCTTGTTCATTAAATGTAAAGTTAGACCGGTCCACAATAAGGTGGTTTACTGTTGGTCTTCTTTTTCTATTCATAAAGATAGCTTCCGAGTTGTGTTTGCAGTGTTTGTTTTTTACCTCCTGACTTAGTTTCCCAGTAACGTTAAATGATGCAATAACAAAAGTATTAAAGCCACCTAACCTGCTGATTCTGACTTATATAAACACGGGGGCTGCTTTACCCCTGGGCTGCCAGTAACCAGCAGGGCTCTAAGACTCCAGGACAGGGACTGAGAATACCCGAGGGACTTACCTGAGGGATTTCTAACCTGTGTGTCAATGTTTCTGCGATGTTTTCGTTTCAGTGATAACCGGAAGCAGCAGGGGCGGCGGTGTGTCCCTGACGAGAGGCTTCCAGGATACTGGGACTTTCCGTAACGTTACCGACTGAATAGTGAAACAGTGAGTGTGTCACACACCAGTGGAAAGGATAAGTTGCTGTGCTGCCTTCATGTAATGTCTCGCATGTTTGTTTACTCATACTAGACAGCTAATATATTGTCTCCGGGCTGCCTCACAGATCAGCGAGCTCGACAGTTATTAGCTTTAGCAGGCTTGCTTGCACTAGCAAGCTAATGTCCTCTGATCAACTGGTTTCTGTGGGGTGTTGATTTGTCATGTCACTCGGCAATTTCTAGCTAGCTGTGTGTTTTAATGAATGCTTGACAGCTGAAACCAATTTAAAATCAATACTGTTCACTTATAAATATAAAACGACATAGCTAACGTTAGCTCATGAACACAACAAGAGCTAAAACAGGAAGTCCCTGGTAGAACAGGAAAGTACCTTCACTGTCGGGGAAACAGTGCCAGTGATTTATAACATATTAGCTGTTTTTCCGCTGAAAGATGTTTAATTCACTAGCTGGTCATGTGTTTACCATCTTTAGTCCCGAAAGGTTTAACTAAGATCAACTTGATTGGGAGTTTTGTTAAAGCGGCGATTTTCCTCATAAAAGTCAGTTTACTTGTTAATAGGAATAAGTTAACGTAACGTTACTGTCATTAGTTAGCCT
Organism: Micropterus dolomieu; assembly: GCF_021292245.1. NCBI lineage: Eukaryota > Metazoa > Chordata > Actinopteri > Centrarchiformes > Centrarchidae > Micropterus > Micropterus dolomieu. Next base: position 22,071,237 of record NC_060172.1, on the reverse strand, counting down.
GTGAAAATAGGTCTATGATGTTGTCTGTCTTTCTGGAAAAGTTTTATGAAGTCTTAGCAAATAACCCTGATGGTCATCGGGGAGATTTGCATAAAAAACAGTTTGCATAAAGTTTGAAAGAAGTGGGCATTCACCAGGTAACTTATTATTATTATTATTATTATTATTATTATTATCATAAACACATTAATGCTTGCGTTAATGATAGATTTAGTGTATATAGGCTTAGCTTTTGAACTGTTTGTGAGACAAAACAAGCAACTTTGTGGACTCCGGGAAATTGTGAAGACCATTTTTCACTACTTGAATATAATCAATATTTTAATACTAGAAAAAAATATTTTTACTGGTATGAACAGTAAGTTGTTTGTTGAAGTATGAACTTTGTAATAATTAAACAGTGAATGATTGCAAAATGATCCTCTTTCCAATAATATCACTTTAATTATGTTTACATATTCTGCATTGAAGTTCGATTTTATTTAATAGCAAAACAAATTCTCTGTCTTTTTGTTTTGGCACTGTGTTAAAACCTTAAGACATTTATCTTCAGAGAAAAACTCACATCCTGGAATCTTTTCCGGGTCTTTATATATTTATCATTCTTGGTTGGAATAAATTAAGTTGTATAGATTTGAACATTGCTGATTATAATCATGAACTTGACTTAATAGCGAAATTGGAACATATACAGACGGTGGCTTAAAGAGGTTAAAATCCTCCATGAAGGATTTCTACATGAACATAAATCAACATTGTTTCTTTCTTTCCACAGGTCCTGCTATCATTAAACTAAAGAGGGGTGTGCATTATCCTTACCAAAGGAGGATAACATTTTTCTTATTGGGTTTTTACTATTCAATCATGAACACTTAGACTCCTACAAAAGGGATGTTCGAGATGGGGGGAGGGGTTTGAGAGCACGTATCCCTTGGTCTGTGTGTGTGTGTGTGTGTGTGTGTGTGTGTGCTCGAGGCATTTGTTTAATTTATAATGTACATACACATAATCACATACCGTATGTTAAAATTGGTATGGTTAGATCATGTATTAGACATGTCTGTGCTAAATGTACAAGATGATAAAGTGTATACTGATCCTGGGTGATCAGACCACAGTGTAACATAATGATTATTGATTTGAGGATGCATTTTTATTACGCCGTTAAGTCCATCCTTTTTTACTGTACAGGATGTGTTTTGTTGGGACATATATCCCCGGGGACTGTAACTGAAAAGGAAATATTGAAGTTTCAGAGGTTACTCTACAAGGTACAGGTAAAATTGATCCAGGTGCAGGTTATATGCAGGGAATAGGATGTTTGACAAAAATAAATGACAAATGTGTCAGATACCTCGTGCAGATTGTATCCAATACTGTGTGATGATAGTGGTTGCTGGACTAGTAGGTTTTTTTTCTGCACTCTCTTGGTTTCAAAACTTAGCCAATCATCACTTTCTTTTTCTCTCTCTTGTCTTTTGATTTGAGTAAGAACCCACCAGCCCCCTATCGTCTATTTCACTATTTTCTGTCTCAGTGTGAGTGAATGTGTCTGTGTGAGAGAGAACACGACCTTGGGTTTTCTCAAACCTCTCTCCCTTTGAAGGACATCTCTTTTGCCTTAAAGTGCTCCACTTAAATACAAAAATGGAAACTCTTGTTCAACTCAAAAACAACCAATTTCTGATGGGGTTGTGTCGCAGCGGCCCTCCACCTGACCTTCAGTATGATAACACCTCAGGTACCAATCTCTCTTGTTCTTTCCACTTCATCAGATATATAATTAAGATTTGTTCACATTTCTTTTCGTGTCTAACCTCCTGATGTGTTCTAATCTAAGGAAATGTGTCGTTTTCATCCCCAGAGCTCTTCCGCATCTCTACATTTGCCCGATTCCCACCTTCGGGAGTAACAGAGCGAAGTCTGGCGAGGGCAGGTTGGTTCTACACCGGCGTGGGCGACCGCGTGCAGTGTTTCAGGTGTAATGTGACCGCAGAGGGCTGGCAGGCCGGAGACTGCCCAACAGAGAAACACAGGCAGCTCTCGCCTTCCTGTTCCTTCATCCAGAGCCTCCCATCTACAGCCAATCTGCTGTCCTCCTCTCACTCTGCCTTCTCCCCACTCCGCATTGCTCCGGCCATACCAGTAAGATCAAAAGTTTCTTTGAAAAAAAAAAAATAAGATACAGAATTTATAGAAGAACATTTCCACTACATCTTGGTTAGAACACCTAATGAAATTCTTTTTTTTGTCTTCTAGATTTCTGGTCCAGGCCCAGCCGTTCCTAACCCGACAGTAAGCCAAGGTGAAGATCCAGTCGGCTACCTAAATATGGGCTTCTCTGCTCCACCCCCCTCCAGCCCGCTTAGCTCTCGTGGTGTAGAGGACATGTCCCACCAGAGACCAACATGCCACAACCCCAGCATGCGCAGAGAGCAGGACCGCCTGGACTCCTTCCACCCCTGGACGCTCTCCATCATAACTCCTGCTGAGCTCGCCAAGGCGGGTTTCTACTACCTGGGCCAGGGCGACCGAGTGGCCTGCTTCAGCTGTGGAGGACAGGTGTGTAGCATTATTTTAGAGTTTCCATCAATTTAAGGAGATTGATTATCTTCTTTTCTCTCTGTTCATTTTGCTCTTCTTGTTCATGGTATAACTATTTTGTATCAGTAACTTAACCTGTTACTATACATTTGTTTGCTATGTTTATATCTGACCTATTCTGCATTAGGAACCTTGTTAACAGGTTTTGATAGGAGAACACAAAGAGGGTTTATTATACAATGACTCACTGACAGAAGTGGACAGCAGGCTACAATACATCCACCTTAAAACGACAGGTAGAACCATTCAGGTATGACAGTGTGTGTCAAGTTGTGACAGAAGTTTTTTTTTGTGTATGCAGTTGAGTAACTGGGAGCCAGGTGACAGAGCCGTATCCGAACATCAGAGGCATTATCCAAACTGTCGTTTTGTGAGGGGGGACAGAGCTGACAACGTGTCGCTGGCCGGAGCTGCGTCTGGAGGAGTAACTTCTCAACTGCCCGCAGGGGCCCCAGTGCTCAGTAATGTGTCCAACCCTGCCATGCACCAGAGCGACGAGCGGCTGCTCACTTTTGTCAACTGGCCGTCACGTATCCCTGTCCGGCCTGACCAGCTGGCTAAAGCTGGCTTCTACTACGTAGGTAAGGACAATATCAAAGAAACTCAGTTACTCAGTAACAGTGAGAAGGAGGTTAAATAAGGGTTAAATAAATAAAAATATATTCAAGTTAGTGTTGTAAATCAAGCTTTGATTTTATTAAAATGCACATTATAATTATATTTTGGTTAACTTTCTATGAAGCCCGTTAAAAAATAAGCTAAGTCTAATTAGATTTATCTTTTTATAGTAAATACTTGAGGATAGAGGGTCATTATTTTCTTTTCTAAAACAAAATTGGTTCTAAAATGTAAATCTTAAAGCTGTTATGTAAAATGTCCTGAAAGTCTTCAACAGAATTTGCTCATAATGTGCAGATGAAAGGTTGAAGTCATTTCTTGTCCCTTCCATGCAACAGTAAGAGTATTTCCCTCCCTGATAGGGGTTGTCCACTGCAGAGTGGTATTTGTCCAGTTCCTTTAAATTTGAGCTGGAAAGTCCTGATAGAAATCTCTTTAGGGACACCTGTTTATAAACACGAGCCAATGATCTCATGTTAATGCTAAATATAGCATTCAGTTGTGATCAGTTTGCTACTAAAGGATTCCAGCAGTAGAGGAAATGAGAGATGAGAAACCAATGTGTATTCAAATTGTTTTCAGTCATCTTTATGACTTTTCTTTCCCTAAAACCCCTGAAAACCATGTGTCGCACTGAAAGCCCTTTCTTTGCCCTCAAGGTCGTAACGATGATGTCAAGTGTTTCTGCTGCGATGGAGGCCTGCGATGCTGGGAGTCTGGAGACGATCCCTGGGTGGAACATGCTAAATGGTTTCCTCGGTAAATCCAGCTGTTTACATTTTTAATAATATAATAATTTGATGTCAGAATATGTTGACCAGAGCTCTTTGTACTGTAGAGAAAGACCGCCAAGACAAATATTCTGATTGTCTATTTACCTGTGTAGAAGATAGAAGTTTATGAATGTTTGCATGCATGTTCCTCTGGTTAATGGCAGGTGTGAATACTTGCTCCAGGAGAAGGGACAGGAGTTTGTTCACCAGATCCAGGCTCGCTTCCCTCGGCTGTTTGAGCAGGTGAGCAGAGAGTGAGAGTAAACATCAGTACTTGGTTCAAACATTTGGCACAGAGCAAATCATTTAAAAAAAAAAAGAAAAAAAAGCACATTTTTCTTTTTTCTCCCCAAAAGCTTTTAACGAATGGAGACGGCAGCTCCAGAGAGTTTGTGGATCCACCTGGTGAGTTTAAAACAATGTAAAAGTAAAGTTTTTCGGCCATTGGGAGGTACAAAAAAATTGTACTGTTTCTCAAATAGTTTTCTGTATACAGCAAACTATTTGAGCTGTGACTTTCTTATGTTGGCCAGACTTTTTGTTGTGTTCTTGTCTAAATGGAGCGTATTGAAATTGAATTAAACAAGATAAAGGGTTTAAAGAGTGCCGGACAGACTCATGTCATCACCCAGCCTTGAGTGTCTCCTCTCTCTTCCTCTCAGTGGTTCACCTCGGTCCAGGAGAGGAGCGATCTGAGGATGCTGTCATGATGAACACCCCCGTGATTAAGTCCGCATTAGAGATGGGCTTTGATCGCAGTCTAGTCAAGCAGACAGTCCAGAGCAAGATCCTGACCAGCGGAGAGAACTACAGGACAGTCCAGGAGCTGGTTTCAGACCTGCTGAGTGCCGAGGATCAGAAAAGGGAAGAGGAGCGAGAGATGATGGCAGAGGCGATGGCGTCAGGTACAGCTGGCAGGGAAAATAAGGTTGTCTCTGCAATGTGTTGTGAGCAGCCCTGAATGCCAATGTTGTACTATCGGCTGCTCTCAGCCCAGTGAACATTTGAAGACAATAAATTCCATTTGTATCTCTTTTATTTCAGATGGCTTCACCTTTGTAAAGAGACACCAGGCAGCGTTGATCCAACGTCTGAAGAGTGTTGAGCCAGTGTTGGAGCATTTAAGAGAGCAAAATGTGTTATGTAAGTTTCTCTCAGGCTTGAATAGCTGGGTCTTTTGAAGTGTTTTGTAACTCCACTAGTTGAAATAGGGTACTTTGGGGGTACAGGAATGAGACTCAACTATTTCTGACCAAAACTAAAAATTTAAGAAGATTCAACATTTTAGTAAATAAGAGCATTTTTCATAATTCAGCGACTACAATGAGGTAACTAAATGTGGATTTCCAGAATTAGTGGATCTGGGGTTTGTTGCATTAAATGAAGTAATGTCAAGAGTTTTCCCTTGAGCCCGTTGGGGCTGCAGTTAATGGGGAATAACTGTATATGGTTGTTTCAACAAGCAGTCGGTGTAATATTTAATAAGAATTGCAGATTTTATTTCAGTTTGTTCTGTTCTGTAGAAGGGTTATACGCTGCTCATCGAATTGAATAATTACTGACCATCATATTTTGATGATTTTAGCCCTCATCATGCAGCTGTAGCCTCTATCCTTCAGAAACCTCTTGACTGTAACTCTTCCTCCCTGTTAACCTGAAGCTACAGAGGAGTACGGCGGTCTCAAGGCTCAGACGTCAGCCCAGCAGCAGACTGCCAAGCTGATAGAGCTCGTGCTCACCAAAGGAAACGCTGCAGCTGAGGTCTTCCGAAACTGGATCCAGAAAAACGACGTCCACCTGCTCAGAGATCTCATGGGTATGTCTTTCCCACTGCACACTTTGACTGCACTTGCCACAGAACATGGTGTGTGCTCAAACTGCATACATTCAAGTAAAAAACCTTTGACCACTGAGGGTTTATCATGAAGTTGTTCAGTCTTAAAGGCAAAGCTTTAAATGAAAAAGTGAGAGGACTTGAAACATTAAGGCTAAGATATCTCTTAAGAGGTGCGAAGTACATGTTTTTATTTAGAGTATATTTATTGTTTCGATTGTGCATTAACAAAAACCTGAGTTAATGACATTATGTTTTTCATTTCATTTTCAGCCCAATCAAACGAAGCTGCATCACCAAGCCAAGATCTTTCAGGTATTAAGACACACCTGAGCCTCGCGCAGAACTTCTTATCCCGCCAATTTAATGTTTTGTGCTTAATTGTTGTTGGATACTGTGGGTCATTAGTTGGTCACTGTCACTATTTAAAGTTAACTTGATACTGAGATTTCTGAGACTTCCAGTAGCTTTTAGCCAACATTAAGGGGAAGTCGTTGAATCCATTTTGGATTTTAAGACAGAAAAATTAATCTATTTTTTCCCCTTGCAGACCTCCCCATGGAGGAGCAGCTGCGGCGCCTGCAGGAGGAGCGTACCTGCAAGGTGTGCATGGATAAAGAAGTCAACATAGTATTTATCCCATGTGGACACCTTGTGGTGTGCAAAGAGTGTGCGCCATCACTGCGAAAGTGCCCAATCTGCAGAGGCCTGGTCAAAGGCACGGTCCGAACCTTCCTGTCATAACCAGGAGGTTTTGAGCCGCTTTGCCTCAGTGTCCTGACTATGTGATTTGAATGTAAGCAATATGATATAAATTTCTATTTATTGGAAAGAGCAGGATGTTTTGCATCTTTTTTTCCTACAGCGTATATCTAGGTAACTACATACGGCTCACAGACAAAACCTTAACTGAACCCAATTAAGTTTTGTTTAGTAAAAGGCTTTGACTTTAATATCAGAGTATAGTCTAAATCTGCTTCATATGAAAAGTGCCCCGAGATGACTTGTGCGCAATATAAATGAGTTTTCAACACCTCAGCCGGCTTTTCTTAGGGCTGGTATGTTCAAGATCAGAATCCTAAATATTTAAGTAATAAACATGTCAGTTTAATGGTCTAATTATTTTTTTTGTCAGAGGTATCAAAGTGACGGTCATTTAGCCTTTAGCATAAATCATGATTACATAAGCAACACAACTCTTATTGTGACATCGTGTTTGTTCATCTGTAAACAATATGGTGCAGAAAATGTCAAACCTGAACAGTGGTCACAAGTAGACCTACTGAATGAAAGACTGTTAAACATTATCTTTATCAAATGTAACATTATGAATTTTGTCTTTTGCATATCCTGACTTAAGTGTATTAAAATCCTAATCATTCAATATTAACTAAATGTAAGGCGTTCTCATTTTCCTGTATAAAACCTATCAAGTCAAACAAGCATCAAACTGAAAGTAACTTTAGTGAATTGCTGTACAGCCTCCATCTTCAGTCAACAGCATTGTATTTTACAGAAAACATGGAAATGTTAAAACCTTCATAAAGTTTAACGTAAGTTAACTTGTAGTCCTTTCTCAGTCTCGCCAGTGACATTTGGTGATACTACTGCATTTTCCCCAGAGTCTTCACACCAGACTATGGCAACTGTCAGTTAAATGTTCTACACTATTCAGTGAATGTAAAAACAGATGAATAAACTTTGTACCAGCATGTGCTCCATTTCTGCCACCAAGCATGCTTTTTCCATCAAGTCCAATGTACCAGTTACCTACTATTACCATACAAGTTCCAGTTCTGCAAGCACATCTACCTGCTATAGGAACTTTTATCAGCAAGGCTATTCCTTCTCACAAGATGCCAACATTACACAATTAGCAGTTAAGACATTTAAACTTACAAGCTTCTACAGGTCACCAGAACATTTGGTGGCCAACCATTCAGCACAAGTAGTTCAAGAAATCATCTATCTAAATAATTGCTACTCATAACAGGAAAAGCAGACCTCCATTTGTCAAACTGACAAAATTCAAGCTTGATTCCAGTTTATGTACATTGTTATCTACAAACAAGACGGACGCCTGATTTGTTTTGTACAAAACTAAAAAGTAAAAAAAGTAAAAGTTTTAAACCTGCATGTTCAAAGACCAAAAACAGGTCTTGTCCAACTCAATACATTAACACTCAAGGTTATTAAGCTTATCCAGTCAGCTTCTCAATCTCACTGGATGCCCTGATGCGTTCTGGCAAACACCTTTTGGGAGGAGAAATTGATGTTTTAAAACAATTCTGTCAAACATACAGTCTGAATGAATTACTTTTAGAAAAAAGGTTCTTGGATGATGTTGCACCCATTTTTACTTTATAAAGAGAAGGTTTCTTTAAAGGTTTGAAGGTTTTCTTTAAAAAAAAAAAAAATTTTTTTTAGTTCGAATTAACAGCTGACAAATCTTGTGTCCTGAAAAATGTCAAGTGTTGATAATTCAGGCATCAGTGGTAAAAGCATGTGTAATCTCTAATTTACTGTATGTATTCATGTGTAAAGACAACTCACACCAATCAGATTTAGTTTATACAAATATTTATTCTTCCACAAGTCTCTTCTGCCATAGTTTAGATGATGCCAATCTGTAAAGATGAAGAGGAAATGAATTACACATGTTCATCAACAGAGTGAATACATGAGTACCAGCACTGTCTGGCATCAGTGGTTCCTTTGAATGCATCATAGACATTCAGATTGAATAAAAGTTTACATCACTTGCACAGGACTGAGCTTCTAAACGCAAATACAACCATTATGTTTAACTGGATTAGCCTTTAAGACGAAACACAAAAGACTCACCTTGTTTGCAACATCCAACGCGTCGTAATCTGGTGCGAGACGAACGTACGCCTTCTTCTCACCGTCAGGCCTTAACACGGGTCAGAAGAAAAACATGCAAGATAAAGCAATAAAAAAGGTAGCAAATAAAAACTGCGCTATTAAGTTTATATTTACAATGGAGACTCGAGTGCCGTTTGAGGACCTATAAACTTAACACCAGGTGTATTTTCTGTACAGGTATGTTAAGTCCTGCAAACTACTACTGTGCCCATTAAGAGTCCAAAAGATGCGATTGCAGTGAGCTAATATATCACTGTTATGAACGGTATTTTAAGAAGGGAGTGCATAAAGTAGTCTCAGCCATGCAATGCAGGTTCCAACAGGACAACTAGAAAGTGGCACTCTGCCCAGCCTGGAAGAAGATTTCTACCTGATCAGCGTGTTGACTTTGGCGACGTCGATGTCGTACAGCTTCTTGACAGCGTGTTTGATCTGGTGTTTGTTTGCCTTGACGTCCACAATAAACACAAGTGTGTTGTTGTCCTCAATCTTCTTCATGGCGGACTCTGTTGTCAAGGGGAACTTGATGATGGCATAATGATCCAACCTACAAGGGGAAGGGAAAAAAAACACAAACACATTAAGCCAAAATATATATTACCTGACAAACACGTCTGTTCATTGTTCTTCACTACAAACAATTGTTTACATTTGGTGCATCAGTAATTTATAAAGCTGGAATCATGTTTTTCATACTTTGATCGCTATTTACCATCATATGCACCAGATTTAATCATTTCTAATTAATTTTATAAGCAGCGTGCCGTCACTGTAACTCACTTGTTCCTGCGAGGAGCACTCTTGCGAGGATACTTGGGCTGCCTGCGGAGACGCAGGGTTTTAGGGCGACGGAAGGTGGGAGAAGTCCTCATTTTCTTCTTCCTCTGGCTGTGAACACCTTTCAGCACAGCCTTTTTGGCCTTCAGGGCCTTTGACTTGGCCTCAGTCTTGGCAGGGACAGCTAAGATAGAGAAATATTACTTGTTAGACCATCAGATGTTCATGCTCCTCCAGTTAGTAACTTAGTAAGGAGCCGCTTTGGGGAATGTTTCAAAACAACACCAATAAATCCCTTTCTACTTCAAATATTTGACATGTTGAACATAAGTTTATTCAGTACAATGATCCCTTAGATCAGGTTTATAACTTTGATAGCGTTATTTAGCTTTAAATTCTGGTCTGGAAAAGCTACATTTACGTTGACATGCTTACACAAGTTACAGTTGACATCAGTCTACCTCAAAAGGGATCATTAGTACCACTTAAGCACATTTTCCAGGACAAATGACAAATTAAGATACACACGTTTCCAATCATATAGCTTATTCTGCGTTTGGAAATACTAAGTGTGCATTCAACGTTACTCTATACCAATAAACCACAGCATGGGAAAACCTACACTCACTCCTGACACATGACTAGCATGGTAGTACCAAACATCCCTAAAGACAATCAAGTTATAGACTCAGTTATGTACAACCAACAAAATGGCCAACGTTTCCGACATTTTCTTTTGTTTTCTATTAACATTAACACCAACTTTCACGTGTAGCTTATGCAACGTTTCAAACACCGCTCCGGTGTTCACAGTGCTAACGTCACATAGCAGCTAACCCATTAACTTGTTAAATCGTACCTATTAACGTCAACTAGGTAAGACATGTCCATATTACACTGTGTAGGAAGGACAGGACAGGTTCATAGCGGTTACTAGACCGCGTTTTGATCAACAGTGCCAAAGCTAACATGCTAATATTAGCTTAGCATCACGTTCCAGCGTGCCGGGGACAGTGTGCGTTATCTTCGTATTTAGACAATTGGCAGCAATATCCTAGATTATTTAAACCACTGGCCATTTAGTCTAACATTTCGCACATAAATACCTAACCTTGGAAGCGTCATCTATCTAAATTCAACGAGTTATTCATACAAAATCATCAGACTAACTAACCTTCCTTCTTCGCCTTCGGTGCCATGTTAAGAAAGGAAGACTGACCGGGGTTTCCTGCAGTATAATGCATGGGCGAGATCTCACAGCCGATGTATCGCGATAGTTAAGAAAGCTGAAATGCGCCCAAGCTGTAGGTGAGGACGACAACACACTCTCTTTGAGATATTTGTTTTGTTTTGGTTGAAAATTGCTCTTAACACTTGATCTGCAACTATTTATATATAGCACCACATTTAGTAATGTTAAAACTTAATTAAAGCTTATAATTATTTGTTAGATATAGTACTTAGATATGCACACAATGTATTTGTTTTGTATTATTTTTTTAGTTTCGTGAAAAATAGCTTGCCAATCTTTCTAACATTAACTTGCTACGTACAGGTTAGCTTTCTTCACTTCAGATTGCCATAAGTTTTTTTTCACCATTTTGAAAAAGTGAATCATCATGAGCTATAAATATTATTATATGACTAAACTATAATGAACAGCATTAAATGTAAATTGTTTAAAATGGAGTTTGCTTCTGCTGCTAGGTTCAGACAACCTTTGTTGCCCTTAAGCTAAAAAGTTTTTCCTTTTCCCACAATTCCCTAAATGAGCCGTAACAATGTACCACTTTGCCATAGGAAATATATAATTTATCTTCCCTGTGCTGTAGTAAAACTAAAAAGTAGGACTTTGCTACATGACCCTTTAAATGCAGCTGTCAATGAGTTACAACTTCTATTAAGCCAACATGTAAAGTAGAATTTATCCTTTCTACAGAGTCTGAATATTAGTATAATCAGGTGTAGTGGATTAAGGCCAAGTAATTAATCATGTATTAAAAATCTTAAGGGAATTGGTCTCCCCATCTTTCACACAACTGCCTTCAATTAGTTTTATTAACTTGTTAATTCAACAAAATCATTCAAATCACTCATTACAACTTTATTTTTCTTGAAGAATGTTTGTGAAAATATATTCTGTCAATCTCATGTGTTGCAGATGAGCAAATGTAACAGAAATAGAAACAAATAATATAAAACTGTTTATTTTATACCATAACACATACCAAAAATGTGAAAATTAGCAGTAAGTCAGACTGCAAGATGTAAAGAAATATCCACGTCGATCTTCATAGCAGTCTGTTCATACAGCTCTCCTCTATTCCTCTTGTGGCTTATTTTTCTTCCCCTTTTTCCTGGAGGAGAGAGTTGGAAAAAAAATTGACCAACATCCTCAACTTGTGCCAGATCTTAAACCTTTTTATCCCAAAATGAATTCATCCAATTTGTTAATTTGACGTCTAATTTACAGGTTGAAAAGTACTGTCTACTTGAAATCCATTAATCAATGTTTTAACATGACTTAAAAATAACAATTTATTTATTATTATTATATTATTATAGCATCTTTCAAATTTCAGATGGCATATATGTTTATTTGTAGAAAAAGACAATTAGGGTGAAACTTAGCTCATTTAGCATGCTTTACCAACTATCTAATGTCTTTTAAATCTATCACTCCAGTGCGCCAAAGTCAGACATGTTTCAATAATAATTTACACATTGTGGCATTAAGAATAATTTATTTTTGTTGTATTGTGCCAAAAACACATAAGGGAGAAAAAAAAACAGTTTACGGAGATGTCATAAACTTTGGAAACTAATTGTACAGGAAAGTCTATCCATTATGAGGACAACCCCAGCCACACACACACACACCTTCCTTACTTTTTTAACTTGGCTCCAGAGTAATTTGAGCCCATCTTCTGAGACGCCTTCTTGTGTTTTTCTGTTCCCCCTTCTTTCTGTGTTTTATTTCTTCTCTTCATCCTCGGTCCTTTTGTCTTCTTCTCTCCTTTCTGCTGCTGCACTGCTGTTTGAGATCCACTTTCTCCTTTCTGCTCTCCACCCACTGCCTGCTTCTCTCCTTTCTGTCCTTTATTTGGTCCTTTGGCTTTTTTCTTCATTAGGAAGCGAGGAGTTGTGCAAATGGTGCTTCTCACGGGAGGCTTCTTCTCAAGTCTCCGCTTCACTTTACTAAACACAAACAAATACAGATGGACTGTTAAAACCATATAACCAAAACTGATCAACTTGACAAGAAATAAAAGAGCGAACATGTATTTAAATGCATTGATTATTGTGGAACTTCATTATCATCATCCATCTCCTTTACCTGTGTATCTTCTTGAAGCCAGTCATGTAGTCGGGTACAGGACAGCCAGCTTGTTTTATGACATTAGCGATACTGTTAGAAAGAGATGCAAAGAGAAATATACTTAGAGAAAATGTGTAAATTGTAGAACATATCACAGAAAAACATAGGTAAAGGGATGTCTCGTTTAAAATACATGCAACATGGTTAGGGAAAAAAGTGAACCAAAACTAACACATATAGCCCAAGACATTGTACTGTGCTTCAGACAAATTGTTTTCTTTTTAGAAAGTTGACAGCAGAGACGTCCAGGAAACAAGCAAGGTTCAAAGCGTGGATGCTGCAGGTATGTGGGATGTCAACAACCTTAAACATGCTTCACCTTATATTTTCTGTTTGATGACCACAGCTGGACCTTCATATAAACAAACTACTCTCCCAGAATTGTTCAAACAAAAACAAGCTGTACATAACTATCTGCAAAGAAAGTCATTAAGGTTCATGTATCCACGTACCTGCGGAGTAGTGGCTTGTCATTTTCTGTGAAGAAGGTGATGGCCTTCCCCTGATGTCCGGCCCTACCAGTCCGACCTGAGGCACAGCAAACAGGATGATAAATTAGGGAACTGATGAGCAGACAGGGAGAAAAAGATGTGAAATATGACAACATTGACTATATGTAAAAACGAACCAATTCGGTGGATGTACTCCACAGAGCTGGTGGGGAAGTCATAGTTCAGTACAAGGTTGACTCCTTTGAAGTCGATTCCTCTGGCTAGCAGAGCTGTGCAGATCAATACCCAAATCTTACCGGAGCGAAAACTGTTGACTACGTTATCCCTCTGAATTTGAAAAGCCACAGAGGAAAAGGATAAATACAACGTTGCACTTCAGGAAGGAACCATAACACAGTGTGCAGCCGGTGTGTACCTGCTGCTGTGTGCGGTCTGCGTGGATCACGTCTACATTGATACCTTCATACACCAACTCATGGAAAAGCTCCCGTGCTCGTTCTATAGACTGCACAAACACCAGCATGGGAGGCAGGAAACCCTGAAAATGGCAAAGGGGTCAGCCTTTCATTCATTCTTAGGGCTTATATTCTTATAGCTTATATTCATCCACAAGTTATTTTATGTCTTCTTTATTACTGTGACTGTGTTAATAGGTTTATCATATTCAAACTTTGTTAAGGCAAAAAAACCCCATGGTTGCAGGATGATCTAGTTAAGAAAATAATTAAACACAGTTCATTCTTTACAAGCTTGAGAGGTTGCCTGTCTGGAGTTTCCTTACTTTTTTGATAATGTCCCTCATGGCCACCAGTTTGCCGTTCTCTGTCCCAACAAACAGCAGCTCCTGGTCCACCGTTTCAACTGCCGCATTCCTGAGAAGATGATATATTCACTTTTCTTTGTTTCTTTTTCAAGAACAAGACAAAATAAATCCACCAAAGTAAGGAGTTTTACAAGTAGATTATTACCTGTGTCCAATGTTGACAGACACCAGGTTGTCAAGGTTCAGACGGCACCACTGTTCCACATCTGATGTGCAGGTGGCGCTGAAGAACGCCCTGCGCACCTTTGAACCAGAGCAAGCCAGAAAAACTGTGGCGAGCTGCTCCCTGAAGCCTGTCTTACCGCCCTCAAACAGCTTATCGGACTCATCGACAACTAGCCACTCCACACTGAACACCGACAGAAGACGACAATCAATCTCTCAGTTTTATTTGTGTTATTTTTGCTTTTATATAACAGTCGACAATGGAGACAGAAAGAAACAAGAGGAGACAGGAGTATGACGTGCAACAAAATGTCCCCGGCCAGAATCAAACAGTGGCTGTGGTTATATGGTATGAGTCTCAACCACAAGGGCGGTCTCGTCCTGTACCACCAAGCCAGATTAATGGGTTAGCCAGCTACCTTTGAGCTTTTCAGGTATCACAAAGCTGGCATACTTTTAACCATGGAAAACCCAGAGTTAACAGAGCCAACAAGCTACCCGATACCAGTTCAGGATGATGAATGTTTGGCTCAGTCAAGCCATGTAACCGAATGAGACTGGATGTGAATAATGCAGGATAAAAAAATATATAAAACAACCTGTAATTGTTTACAAAACTTCACAGGGCGCCTTTGAGAAAAAGAAATTTCAGAGAGCAACAGATTCAGTCTTACCTGCTGAGGTCAAGAGCTGGAGGATCCTGCTTGAGAAGGAAGACGAGTCTGTTTGGAGTACTGACGAGGATATCTGCACAGAGAAAAGGTAAAGGCAATTCATATTTCAAATTTATATTCTACTCGCCAGTGAACACATTTTCCATTTCTTACCATATTTTTTGTTCGACTGTGGTCCATATTTCTTGGCTGCCAGGGAGGCTTTGTCTATGATGTGAACTCTAAATCCTACTCCCTCTGACAGGCGGAGCAGCTCTCTGTAGGTCTAAACACAAAACAGAAATACATCACTTAAGCAGTAGCTGATACTCCAACTGTATTCCATAGGGATTAAAACCTGGAAGCTCGTGTCTTCAAGTCTCCTTCCTTGACATCAATAAATATGCCGTCTATCATGATATTAAAAAAAATTGCACTGCTTGAAAATGGACAGTGAAACTGGAATTTACCCTTTTTTTAGAAGTATTTCAAAAGCACTCTTGGAGAAATGTGACTTAGTAATTGATTTGTAATGATAAAGCTAGGGTAGGCAATTTATTTCAGAAGTATATTTTGTTATATTTTCTGATGTTCTGACACAAATATCAAAGATATCCGGTATCTGTGGCTGTGCTGCAGGACTATAATTAGGGCTGGGCAGTAAAACAATAATGATAGTTATCGCAATATAATTTTCCTCAATAACAATATAACAAATGTTCAATATATAGTCAATAAAAGTTTGATTTAATTAATTTGAATCATGAAGGAACTAGCACTTAATTTTTCTATTAAGATATTTCTTTTGTTGAGGAAAAGGGACTGAAAAAAGATTTACTAATCATATTCTTTTGAAAAAACATGCTATCATAATAGTTTTGAATGTTCTACCTCAGATTTGTGAAGTGATCCACTGTTTGGCATTAAGTGTTTGTCACGTTCTGACCATAAAGAAAAGTTTAACCACACAATTAACCATCTGGTTTCTTCAGTTTTCACTCAGGAGCAAAAATCTGCCTTTAAACTTAAAGGAAATAATAATTTGACATTTAACATGACAATTGTCGATATCGGATAGTATCAATTTTTCTTTTATCGTGATAACATTTTTGGCTATATTGCCAAGCCCTAACTGTAATAAGCACAGCCAATCGGTTCATTTGCAAAAAATCAATTAATACTGCTTTAAAAACATTCCATAACACAATAAAAAACTAATATAAGACCTAAACCTTTTAATAAAAAAACCTCACCTCAACTGCTAATAAAAATGGCCATTATAGCAAACAGGCCCGTGTGTGTGTGTGTGTCGTGTACCTGACTGGCCAGTTCTCTGGTCGGGGAGATGATCACAGCTCTGAAGCCCAGGTTGGCCGGCTGCTGCAGGTGGGCGAGCAGCGGGAGACAGAAAGCCAAAGTCTTTCCTGATCCTGTGGGAGCGCAGGCCAGGAGCTCCCGGCCCTGACAGAGAAACCAGTCACACGGAGAGCATCACAAAACCACTGTCTGGACGCTGTTTGACAACCACTGAATGTGTGTGTGTGTCTGTACTCACATGCATCATGAGCGGGATCGCCTGCATCTGTACTGGTGTCGGAGAGTTCAGCCCTGCGTCTTTGAGGTTTTGAATGACGCGCTGGTTAAGACGATACTCGGACTGCAGCTCCTCAAACGTGCACACTGGGTCGGGTACATCGCAGCCATGCACATTTATACGGTGTTGAGAGCGAATACGATTCACCTTAAATGAAAATAAAGGGATTTTACATAATTTAAGTGGTAAGTATAATTTTAACATCTGTCAGAATCAAATGAAATCCCTTTAGAAATTTTTGTGTGTGCTAGGAGGTTGTGCATCTCTGAGGACCTTTTCCTGATGAAGATGCTTCAGCCTCTTCAGTGTGGATTTCTCCTTCCCATCACTCGGCAGGTTTTGGATCTTTCTGTCCAATGAGGAGGTCCAGGTGATGCCGTTTCCCTCTACGTCTTTCAGAGGTATGCCACCAGCTTCAGTCAGACAGAAGACAGCGAACAGCAGTGAGTCTCACATGGACAGCTGCATCACATTAATTTTAAATGGATAAAACTACAGTATATGTAAGTTTGTATTACAATATTAATATATATTTTCATATAATGTGTTTTCTGGAAATTCAATTGAGAAAGAGTTTAGGGATAAAATAGTAAGACAAAAGTAGCATTGTCATAAAGTAGTGCTGCTCATTGATCTGCAACATTACACACACCTGAAATAGCAATATTAATAAGAGCCAACATTCATAAAACCACATATAATGCAGAAACAACATCACCTTATTATACAATTCACAATGATACTTCACAAAGATAAAACTTTTGTTTTTTTAAGTTGGACAGAGTGAATGGGTTTTTTTTATTAATAAACAACTACTACTGGTGATTGATGGTCATGGACATAGACTATGTCAATGTAGATGTTGTCAATGACATGTTTTCTGTGTCTGATACAGACCGACAGAAAGTTGATGTCTTGTTAGTAAATTTTTTTTTTAAATGTATCACACAGGTCCCGGATATCCAAATAGCGGGAAACTTCAAAACATCTGGAAATAACCTCAGTCAGCTGCCAATCAGTTGGATATGCCTTACAGGTGAGCAGCAAACATCCAGATCCTTTACCTTCCACCTGGTTTCTTTTCGTCTTTTTCTTTTTTGTCCTCACGTCTCTCTCTTCATCCTTTTGCTTTCTTTTGCCTCCTGCGCCACAATACTCCACCTCATACTTCTCTCCTTCCTCCTCCTCCTCCTCCTCCTCCTGTCCTACGGAGCTGTTCTGGGCTCCATTGGTTGGTCCTGTGCCAAAGTAATCGATCACAGGGAGACGATCTGAGGACGCTTTCTCTTCCTGAGACCTGGCAACCTGTGAAATAGGATAGGAGAATAGTCACTATCAGTTTAAAATACTTATTGCTCTACCAGTCATCTAATGAAAAGCGATATTAAGGCGCTGAACTCCCCAAAATCTCCTAGAAACAATCATTGCATCACAGTTTCACGCTAACACAAATCGGGGTTAGCCAAAATAGATAAGCGGTGGCTCGTGCTGCTGTTATCACTTGCTGTTTGTGTCCACTGTATCATCAGCTACACGTTATGTTTACCTTAAACCTGGCAGCGTCTTGACCAAACCTCTTCAGGTCAAATTTAGCTCCTGCTCCGAGTTTCCGAAACAACTCGAAGGCATCCATACCTACAGCAGCGTGGTCTGTGCGCATCAAGGCATCACTAATCAAAATCCGGACCATCCACCGGCGGCTCTTCCCCTCCTCCCTTAACTCTGGTGCCCCCTGTTGGCTGTATCTAACACCGACAAGCGCGTTGTTGACAACGAAAAAGACATGACATTCCAGTTTTTTCCAGTGGTGGAAGTACATCATCAAAATTAAAAGGAATGAACACTTGAAATATATCAGTCTGTGTGGAATGAATGTATACATTATACACGTTTCACTTTTTGAATGGAATTACGGAAATAAATCAACTTTCTAATTTCTTTCTAATTATACGACCAGCACCTGTACATGTACTCAGGTACTTCACTCAAAGGTCAAATTTAGTATGGATGTTAGGACATATCCCTATCAGGGATCCCAGCAGGATACATTTCAGAGAGAAATGCATTTTACTCCATTATTTTATGACTTTAGAATAGTTACTTTACAGATTCAGATCAATAATAGTAAATGTAATCAACAAATAAAGGATATTGTTATATAAATAAGACTTTTATTGAGCCACAGGGGAGGATTCACAAGCTACACACACACACACACATATATATATATATATATACACATATATATATACACACACACACACACACACACACACACACACACATATATATATAATAATAGGGTTAGCCCCACCTATACCAGCTGCAATCTGCTGATCAATAATTACGTATAATCCAATAATATAATAAACACTGAAATGGGCCATTCTGCTAAATGAATACTTATTTAGTAGTGTAAGTATTTTTTGAGGACCTTTACTTGCATTTCTGCACTGTAGTATTGCTACTTTTACTTAAGAAAACGATTGTGTCGCTTGTGCAACTGTTGCATCCATGATATATCACACACAATCAGACCACCAGCGCATTCAAATGGTAAATGTAACTGAAAACATTTAGTAATAATAATTCTAAGTCCTATATATTATCCTCATATATGCTTTATAATGGGAACCTAGTAAGAACTCATCGTTGCAATTATATATTTTGTTAAAACTGTTAGAGCTGAAACATCTTGTCAGTCTCTTACACTTCCTTGTCACCACATCAAATACCGCAAATCCACTGTAAACTACTGGTAAAATCCCATTTATGGCGGCATCTACTTCAGATTTTGGTTCTAAAAACTGTTTGGACTATTTTAACCCAAGGCTGTTGCCCACTTGGTAATCCAGCCGCCTTGCAACTAACGTAATCTTTTCAGTCACTGGTGTTTGAGTGTTTATATTTCTGATAATTCAGATGGAAATACTGTACTTTTTATTCCTTGACATTTATCTCACTACAGTGACTGGTAACATAATGTTTGCATGTGAAACAGAAATAAAACACTGCTCAAAATCAGTGCTATAAATCTAAGGTCAACTTCAGGATAACAGCATGTTGCTAGACAGTAACTCTGAAACCAGGCTGTGGGAAATTACTGTATTTATTGTTTTGAACATCTACCACACTGTGCAGATGTCCAGTTTGTCAGTCCAGTCAGCGTCATGATTGCTGTGTTGACACAGACAAAGTAGTGTACCTCATAATCTGAATTATGGCTGGGCAATATCACTAATGTTTTAAAAAATATTTTTCAAACATCAACATATGTCTCGATATGGCAGATTTTTGTAAATGACAAAACAATCAAATTCATGTACAATGCAATCAACCATGTTCCACTGTTATGCATCACCTCAGACATAACTCTCCACAAATGTAAAACAATAAATAATTAACTTAATTTGTTAAACAATGATACAATATGTTGATGTCGACACAATATGAATACACTGAACAGTCATTAAATGATAAATTATCAACCAGCTCTAATATTAATTTGGTTGGTCTATACATTTGTTCTCAAAATGTAATTTCTCTACATGTCATTGTTTATCACAAGTTAATCCACAGAAGAGTGCAAGTGTAATTTGACAGATAAAAAGATATAAAAAAGCACTGCCAGCTTCAAAATGTATTAATGTACATAATCCTAGATGGCCTTGAGAATTTCAAGGCAGTCTTGTGGTTCCTTGTGATGTCCTTAGATTACATTATGGCAAAGCTGGTTACAGAATCTTTGCCTCTGGTCATCAGTTAGTTTGTGGTTGGATGTTTCTTCTCCGACTGTCAGCTCGCTCTGATCTGTTCAACCTTAAAGACCAGTGTGATCTTAGTTTTCTGAAAGCCACCGCTGCAGCTGGAAAGAGACTCCTTACAGCTCTTCACAGGTCCTTAACAAATCCTCCAGGAAATTAACCACCACCACCACCTCTTTACCTCTCTCCTCCTCTCCCCGTCCCTCCTCTTCAGCCTTCAACACCTTCAGTCTGATCAGGGTCTGCTGCAGACCTCCGATTCTCTGCTGAGGGGTGAAACCATCCCCCCCTGTGTCTTTCTCTCCCTGTGCCCCCTCTCCTCCTCCATCCTCTGCTCTGAGATATTTGATCAAATGCTCTTTGATGCCCCTCCCCTCCTCCCCGGCCAGCGATGCCCCGAGTGCAGGCATGTCCTGTGACTGGCTGACGCTGAGCAGGTGTAGGAGAGCTTGTGAGAGTGTGTGTCGCAGGCTGGCACTATAGCGGTACTCTAAGAAGTCGTTTGTGTCTTCGCTGTTCTCCAGGGCCGTGGCCAGGGAACGCCACACGCAGCTGAAGCGCTTCGTGTCCCCGTAGCAGCCGCGGTGGGCGGGGACTGCCAGGGCAGCGGCAGACTTGATCCGCACCTTGAAGTTCTTACAGGAAGTGACGACATGGCAGAGAGAGGAGAACGCATCGCTAGACCACGGGGCCGAGTCTGATGGGAAATTAAAAAAAAAAAAAAAAAAGGAGAAATGAATGGTCAAGTTTGAAGAGAGAGCAACATTAAAATAAAATTCAGATCAATCACTGATGGGTACACTTAACAAACCCCGTATGTGATGTAAAACTGAGGGGGAGTGCATTTAAAAAAAAAAAAAAAAAAAAAAAACTTTAAACCATTGTTTCAGCAATTCAATAGCAGCAATTAGGTCCATTTCCCAAAATATCAAACTATTCCTTTAAATTCTGATTGGAAGCAAGATCACAGAGCCAGACTGATAACCCATTCTGACCCAAACCTGGGAAAATGCCCTGGCAATAAATACTTACTGAGCGGCAGGGCAGGGTTTCTGAAAGCATTTCCCAATGCATAGCAAGCATTCCATCGGACCTTCATAGTGGCTTCTGATTGGACAGTTTTAACCAGAGCACGGACTGCGTCTTCCAGCGGGCGCTGGAACGCAGACCGGGTCAGCTGACTGTGACGCAGGAAATGAAGCAGATTCCCGAGTGCACGCACTGCGTTAGACTTCACCTGGGGTGGGGGGGAACAAGTTTAGAGAGGTTAGAGTCAATCAAAGACTATAAAATTATGTGGCAGAACAAAATGTGGCAAGACAGATCTGAATGTTTGTGTTTCGCTATGCTCTCACTCTGTCTTTGTCGGCCGATGCTCGGGTGGCTGCCTGCAACATCTTGAGCAGCAGCATGTCTGATAACTCTTCTTGGAAGTCCACACCTACACTCTCCCTGATAAGGGGAATGGAGATAAACAGATTAAAAAAACCAATATATTATATACCTTGAAAACTATACTGGTTTTATCCAAAACAGTTAAAAACATATTAGTAAACATAAGTGGATCCATGCTTTAATGGTTTTAAGATCAGATTTCTTTACTGTACCATTATAAATAGCAAGCATTCACTCAGCACATTGTATCCATGTTTTCTTACATGTTAACTATAAGAGTGTCTGTGAGGTTGCCTAGGGACCAGGCAGCCTTGGCACGGACATTTGGAGAGCGATCATCTAGGGCAGCAAGGATAGTGTTTGCTGTGTCTGCCACGAACATCACATCCTGAAAAGGGAGGGAGAGACAGAAATAAACACAATCTGTTAGGGTGAGAAACGTGCTGCACGGTGCTCAGTATGCTCACAGGTGCTGGTTCTACCTCTCTCAGACAGGGGAACAGTATGTAGACTCCCAACGCCCTGACAGCTGCAGTCTTCACCAGATAGTTTTCACTGTAGGTAAGCCCCAGCAGCATGGTGATGCACATCAGCTGGGTCTTGTCCTTTAAAGCAAAATTAAACATCACACAAATAAGACCAATGAAGCTCAGTCTCAGCTATGAAGAAAGTGTTCAATCGTAGGGGAACTCACGGGCAGCTGTGCGAAGGCCTGTGGCAGGATGGTGGAGAGCGTGTCGCAGGCGCTCGTCTGCAGCGTGGGATGCTGTTCGTTCTGCAGTGCTCCGTTCAGCGGACCACTCAAGACTTCTGACCAAAACAGCACCACCTATATCATGCCCACATAATGCATGTATGAAATGAAAACACAGTTGTCTATAGTAGTGTTACTTTCGTCAGACGAAAGTAAACAAATATATTAGTCAGTTCCCACCCCCCCCCAGTGTGTTCATTCTGCTGTAGTTTTTTTTCTTGATGGTTAATGACTAAAACACTTTTGATTTCCTTTTGACTAAAACACCCAGACTTTTAGTCAATTGAAATTTTTTTTTTTTTTTTTTTTTTTTTAGTAGTATACAGTGGACTAAATATGACAAAAACTAACAAGGACATTTGACACAGGACTAAGACTAAATTTTAAAATGGCTGACAAAATTAACACTAGTCTATAGTATAGAGACAGTTTGTACTTACTTGACTCATAGGGACTTGTGAGCTCTCTGGCACGTTGTTCTCTGCTCTGTACTGCTGGATTATTCCTGTCCCCAACTCCTCTAGTAACTAAATAAAAGACAAAGACATATATTTTCTTATGTCATTTCTAATTATTCATTTTCAAAAATGGTCCTTTAAACCATCTGTAATGTGGAAGCTTGGAAGACAAGCAAGCACACACAAACCATGAGTGGTGTGAAGGTCACTTACAGATGGGCACTGAGAGAAACTACAAGGTGTTACCTTTGCTCCGTGCAGTTGTATGGAGGGGTCTGTCTCCCCGAGACAGCGAGCGCTCACGTGCCCGATCTCACACAGACATGCTTGGGCTAGAGAGAAATACCCACGCACCAGGTGGGACATGACCTGAAACACACAGGATGCATTAAAAATAATAATAAAATACACCTTCTGCAATGTCTCGTCTCTTCCCGTCTCACCTATCATCTCTCACCTGTAGAGCTTCTAGTCGGACAGGGGAGGGCTCTAAAGCGGCGCCTTCTCCTGTCCCCGCTCCCTCGCCATCTGATTGGTCCTCTCTGGGCTGAGTCACCAGCAACACACACAGCTGCAGCAGCCATGGCGGGGCGCTGTCCTCCTCCACCGGCGTGCGGGGAACGCGGGGGGAGTGTGTGCGTGAGCTCTGCTGGGAGGGTGTGAATGGTGCATGAGAGGGCGAGGACACGCCGTCTCTTTGTCTCCAGCTGAGAGCAGAGTCCTGCGGCGAGAAAGAGCCAGAACTGCTGCCCTCCGGCTGTCGGAGGAGGAGCTGCACCTCAGGGAGAGGAGCCTGAGTCGTCACCAGGGCCCCATAAAGTGTCAAGACTGACACTCGGACATTCACGTCTAAAGACAGAAAGCAGTTGTATTAAAAGACGCATGTTTTACTGCAATCACTGTGTGCGCTGACAAAATACAGACCTCTGTGGCGCACATAGGGACGCAGCTGCTTCCAGAGCGGGCCGAGCAGACCAGGTCTGAGACGGTGGTAGGGAGCGTTCGCCACCAGGTAGGCCAGACACTAACAGACAGGAGAGGTGGGGAAAATCTCTCAATACATTAAAACACAACTTGTTTCATGCTCATTCTCTTTTATGAACTGAATTTAAGAGGTGTACGTTTTAGCCAGCCCATCTTTTTTTGGTCCAGAATGAAATATTGTCTGCCATGAAAGTTGGCACAGATATTCATCCTTATGACTTTGGTGATCTCCCGACTTTCATTTAGCACCCCCAGAAGGTCAAACTTTCTGTCTCAGGGTTCAGGCTTGGGCTGAGGGCATGTTATCATACCTTTATGACCTGTGTGAGGGTCTGAGGCGAGGTCTCAGCCAGCAGAGCCAGACTGAGAGAGCGGTGCAGTTCTCTGACGGCAGTGGCCAGCGAGAAGGAGAAAGGGGTGTAAGATGTACGAGGAGACGCCGTATCTTCAGCCACGGCCAGGAACTGACGGGAGCCATCCAGCATGGCCGACAACACCTGAAGTGCGCTAGCACGCACCTGGAAGGAGAGAAAAGAGATGCTACAGCCATACGTGCTGAGGAGGATTGTAACATGAGTGAGGGTAATGTTGTACCTTTGGCGAGGGGTCCTTCAGTATAATTGTGAGAAGAGTTAGAGGCGGCGGTCCCCCAATCGGAGAGTCAGGGATAAAGGAGGACCAGTACCCGTACAGAGTCCTCTTCTCTACACCTTTCATCACCGCTAGAAGACAGTGCAGTGCTGCCTGACGCACCCGACCGTGGTAAAGCCTGAAAGAGAAAAATACTGCTGTGTATATATATATATATCCTAGATTTCTCACTCATACATGCAGGAAGTGTTGAAGTATTACAAACTGAGGAAAAGCACCCAATCCATTCACTTTGTCAACATGTAAATCTTTTAATGCTGTGACGCCCCGTAGGGTCATGTGTGGGCGTGGCCAATCTCTATCTCTTGCAGGCGAAGAGCTGAGAGTGATTGCAGTAACTCTGGGCACCTGGACTGTTGCCGCGTTCCAGACCGGTCGGAACTGGGAAATTTCCAAATTGAAATTTCCAACTTCCGACCTTAAAGTGTTTCAGTTGCATGGTGGTGCAGGACGCTAAATTTAAACAATAAACATGGCTGACTGTGACAACCTTATGTCTCTTTGGCAAGTTTATGCACAGTTACACCCTCAGCAGTGCACCTGGTGTAAATTAGAAGGATGGCCATTTTATTAAAAACAAGTGACAAATATACGTTAGGCTACTCGTTAAATGTGTATCCTTCTAGCTACATCAGTTGGTAATCCTGAAAAGTCTGCAAAAGTTGTTGGCTATATTTCCAAATGTTTTCATATTTCTGGCCATTTTAACATATTCCTGAATAACTTTTGGGCAGAAAAGATGTCTTTCAGAGATTGTTTACTGTAACCAGCAACCTAATAACACTGACAACATATTTCTACATCAATTTACATGCAGAAAAAAAGTTTTACTTTTTGATACTAGTATGTATTCTTTTAATTTAATACTTTAATTTGCCTTTTAGTTTATCGTTTACCATTTACAATGTGTGCTTCCATGGGAGCTGACACTGTTGTGTGACGTCATTCGGCTGCTACTCGTGAAGTCGGGGTACATATTTTTTCTCCGAGTTCACAAGTAGAAAATACGACTTCAAGTGGTGTTCCAGGATAGTTTTTCTAGTTTGGAGGTTGGAAATTTCCCAGTTCCGAGTTGCCTGGAATGCAACCTAATTACCCTGTAGAGTATTTTTAATGCCTTACTCATTCTTAAGGCTGATGCTGCTGGACTGAGGTCACACACCTCCATGCTAACTTACAGCCCTCTGTTTCCCTCCACAGGTTCCAACTTTGCTTTGGTTTCTGGACATGCTGTTTTAGTTGTAGTTATTGTTTCTTGCACATTACAACACCCTTACACACATTTTCCATGCATCCATCATGCTGCCCTGACATGACTGAAACCACTGATGTTCATACCCCATACTTTATCACCTTTACATTGGTACAAGTATTAATTTGGCTTATTGAGAGTTAAATAAATATATTTTGTTAAACATTTACCATGGTGTGTCTCCCTTTTGTTGTGGCCTGTTGAGCCAGGTCATAACAATGCATAAAGTTAGTTTTGTTCCTCAAATGTAACTTTTTTCAAGACATTAGCTTGTAGTAATGAAATGCATGCAAAGGAAAATAGCTTCAGCTTTAAGTAAAAGAAAAAACACACATGCTTGTACTAACAAAAAAAAGATAGTGGTAACATGCGAGGACATGAGCAGTGTCTCTCTTTACCTTAATTTACTCTGTGCATTGCCTTCTGGGTCGGAAAACTCAGAGTCAGAGCTGGTTCTTTTCCAGGAGGGGTAGAGAGAAGGGGCAGAGGGTTTAGACCAGGACTCCCCCTCGACTCTGCCTCCCTCTCTCCCCCCTTTCTCAAGTGCAGACACTGCCTCTCGTTCATCTTCCTCTCCATCGTCCCCTCTGCTCTCCTCTGTGCTCATCTTCTTCCCCTTTCCTCTGGGTTTCCTCTTTTTATTCTGAAGTAAGACGTGAAAAACATTTAAACCAAAAATGTGTTTCATCACTGATATTGAAAGTCCTTACTACAACTTATACCAACAAAAGTGAAGGCTTATCTTACCCCTGAGGTCTTGCCTGGCACAGCGGCATCCTTTGGTGCTTCTGAGGGTTTTGGTGGTTCCGTGGGTTTCAGTGCAGAGAGACCCTCGTAGTGAGGAAGAGGCGCTGGGTAAAGCACAGGCGGCCACTCGACACTCACACCAGGAACTCCCTGGAACATGAGTCTCTACAAAAAACATTATATAAACTCATTTAAACTGTCATGTAGTGTTTATGCAGGAAAAAGGACATAAAATGATAATACAATAAAATAATCGGTAAATGTGTTACAATTTTGCACCTTAAGTGAGGCCAGTACAGACCCAAGCTCCTCTCCTCCACCAAACTTCCACTTCCCACCTGAGAGGCAACACTGGAGTCCCTTCAGTGTTGCCTGGATCACCTGCACAGTAAATACAAGGGCAGGCATTGGTCAACTATGATTACATGTATTTTTCCCCCCATTGAACTCTTTCTACACAACCAACTTATTTTCCGTAATTATCCGTACCATGCAGTAGAAGAGCTCATCGGTGTTGGGAGGTCTGGGTGACTGCAGTGTTTTCAGGAAGACGCTGAAAGATACACTTCTGTATTGATCATCCAAAGGTGGCTGACCAGGGATCCTGGAGAAGAACAAGCCAGCCATTACAACCAAGGTTAAAAGAATGAATAAATTGTCAGCACAACACTGAGATTACATCACCTTGACATGGCATACTTTTAAGAAAGCATTTGTATTTTTTGTTTTTTTAAACACATCCAGCAGTTATGGAGCAACATGCTCTTATTGGCACAGACGGGGGAGTGGTGGACTATGTTGCAGCAGCAGTTTGGTGAAGTCTCTATGGAGGTTTTGCGATTTTTTGCCATGACTTTGGGGCCTCATTGGAACCCACTGTAACAGTTATAAATCCATGCTGAAAACAGCTGCAGCCCTCTGCAAAACTACAAGCTTTTCAGTGCTTCAAATAAAATCCTTAAAATCTCTCTTGACATGCAAAGTAAATGCAATTTCCAGACAAGGTCTTACAGTCTAAACATTATAAGGGACAGGGTGACATGTTGGTGTTAGCTGTTATGTTATAATGTCACTGTGTTAAGGCTGTTATATTCAGCTAGGGCAGAAAGCTCTGTTTATCGTACTCACTGTGTTTTCCACGATGTCAGTGAATGTGTGATATGCCTAGAAGCCTGTCAATCGTTTATTTTCTAGATTTAATGGGGACGGATGTTGCTGTTGTTCCTGCTAGTCTTGGGGAGTGTGTGTGTGTTAGCAGAGGGGCACAGAGTTGACAACATGAGGGTGTTAGCGTGTGTAGTACACTGCTGACAGCCAGGTTTGGTTTTTTTGGAGATGGCTACAGCCCACAGTAGCCTGTATTTTGTTCTGTAATAAAGTGCGAGCGAACCCAGCTATCGTCTTGTAGCTTCTTGTTGAGGGACGGTACAATATCTAATTTCCCCTCTTGTAATGTGCATCTCAATGGGGATATTGAAAGTTGATGTTCAACTATGAAAACATCCAGATTAGTTTGCTTGCTTCACCTCCGCTGCACCCAAAATGTCCATATTCATTTGTTCTGGCTCCAACATTGAGAGTGATGAACCCGAACTCAAAGAAATTAGATCGGACAAACAGTGACCTACCTGAGACAGATGTTGGCCATACAGGTAAGAGCAACACGGCGTAATTCCAAATTTGCCTGAGATGGGGAACTATACAGCAGGAGGACTCCATCTTCACCCAACAAGTTGCTGAGGTGCTATGAATGAGAAAAATCTCATTGTAAATATTTCACAGTTATCATATATTACAATACACTTCCACAGGGCTTGTATAAATACCTACATGGTGGCACTGAGGTCCATTCCCATACACTATTGTGGAGAGTGCCAGGAGGATATCCGAGTGTGTCCACGTACTGCACACTTTCAGCGCACTGGCGGTATAGTTCACCAACACATCCAATGTCTTCTCATCCATTATCACCTAAAGAAACAGTGAGTAAGTAAGAAAAAGCAGGACATGGCCAGCTTGAAAGTGCAGTGTTACATTTCAGTTGATTACATACACAGTCATGGTCAGTACATGAGTGGATGTGTAGTATAATCTCGACTTCTGGTCCTAAAGGCTGTGTGTTACCTTTAGCTGATTGAGCAGATGATGCACCAGCTGGCAGAGTTTGATGACTAGATGTTCTTGACTCAGTGGCACAAGACAACTGACGTGTTTCAACAAACTGCACACGTCCTGCAATGGAAAATAAGTAGAGCAACAGTAAAACAAAACAATCCTTGATGTCACATATGTTGAAGGAGTTTGGCTTTCCTATTTGCATCCTTTTTTGAAGTAAATTTTAAGTGCGTTTACTGCCAGAGCAAGACTTGACTTAAAGGGTTCTTTATAAGTTGCTCTCACAGGGAGGCTGCTAGTGGCTCTGATATGGGTGGTTGTTTCCATGTTGGTCGCTTTGATGTTGTGAGGGCATATGTTGGCTGCTACGGTGTTTTGTGTGGCCTCTAGGTGGTTGATAGGGTGTATATACACAGATTAAAGTAATGTTGTCCTCCGCAGAATGTTTTCACTTAGGACAAAATCAAATTTTACCTGACCTTTGATCACACTACTTGCTTTCATTTGCTTGTTGTTTTCAGGCATAGGCAGTTACTGATGCAAGAGAGTTAAATAAATTGCATTTTTATGAGTACATCTTCAGTGTTCAGGCATCTTTAACGGGTTGGGCTACTCAGTCACACCCACTTGAGTTTGCTCTGAAGTACCAATTCATCCGGACCCAGCTCCTACCGGCACAATTCATGGTTTCAAACAGAAACATTAGGCATATAACGTTATAGGTCAAAACGATTACCTCTGGTCGGATGTTGATACTGGGCTCGAAGGTTTTGTTGTAGTTTTCGGAAAGGAGCTGGTCGAACAGCAGGTTGAGCTCCTCTCTGAGCTGGTCCGAGTCTGCTCGCAGGGCTCTGAGCCTCGCGGCGCAGCGGGAAAACTGTTTCTCGGCGTCCGACAGTGAGCCGAGCTGCCAGCCGTCCGTACGGAGCGGCGTGAACGGGGCGGCCTCCGCGGACAGAGCCACAGCGGGGAAAACGGGGACATCGCTGCGCCTCACATGAGCCTGTGGTGACAACCCGGTTTGAGCAGCCATACTTTTGCACTCGGAAGTATTTTATTTGCTTGGTGGTTCTCGCCCTTCTTTTCAAGCTTCACATCTGAATGTCAGGCTCATGACTGCCCCCTGCTGTGTAAACCAGACACACAACACCTAGAGCTCAGTTACCAGTCACTCAGTACCCAGTTTCATCCTTTCCCTCACTAGTGGTGGAAGAAGTATCCTTTAATTAAGTAAAAGTAGGCCTACTGAAAAATACAGTCAGGAAAATATACTTAAAGTATTAAAAGTAGTCTACTCAATGCAGAAAAATGTCACCTGTGCCTTTATCATATATCATTAGAAAAGTATAAATTATGCATTAATATAAAAGCAGGATTTTATTGTTGTAATAGGTAAGAGTCGAGCTCATGTTTAACTACAGTATTTTGTATTGGACTGCAACTAATGATTGCTTTCATTATGGATTAATGTGATGATTCTTTTCTCAATTAATCAATTAATTGTTTGGTTTGAAAACAAATAGTGAGAAATGCCATCAGTTACCCAGAGCCCAAACTGACACCTTCACAATGCTTTTTTTTTGTCCAACCAAGAGTCCTAACCTCAAAATTATTATAAATAAATTAAAATAATGACAGTGATGAATCAACTATTCGTTTTATCTGTACTTTGGTACCTTTATTAACTCAACATATGTTTTGAAAGCAAACATTTTAATTTGTAAAGTAACTAAAGCTGTCAGATAAGAGATTAATGAGAGTAGTGGAGTAGAAATAGAAGTGTCATGAAAAGAAAATACTCACTTGAGTACAGTAAATATACTTAATTACATTCCACCACTGCAAACTGTAATAAATTACATTTAATTAAACAATATAACAATGTCAAAATACAGCATTACAAGAGAAAGTTCAGAGGGTTAAAATAAGTATCAAAAGATTAAACAATTTTTACAATTGTCCCTTTTACATATTTATGTAATATCTGCAGCATATAAGTGACCAAAAAAATCATGTTTTGTAAATCACCAGATAGAAGGAGCATAAATTAAGAATTCAAAGTAGATTATAAAATCAAGAAGAGGATCTGTATTGTACCATGTGTTAAAATGTCTTGTTAAAAACCAATGTAACATGTTGAGGTTTGGTCATGTTTGGTTTTCTTGACTCATGTCTTCTAAAACAGAATATGAAGAAGAGACAAAAGCCAACTGAAGTGAACACTTTTATCCAAAAAAAGATCCAGTAACTTCAAAATAAGATCTATATTGTCGGTTGCAATATATAATAAAGTCATAAATGCAGATCATCACCAAAGACAGTAGATCACATCACTGAATGACATGGATTTGATTTCTGAAGATCGATTGTGTGTCCTATCATGGTCAGTATGTTGTAGCTAGTTTCAGGGGGAGCAACAAAGGAGGTTTTCTGTGTTTTCTGAAAATTGTTTCCTCTTACATTTAATCTTTTATACATATTCTTTTTAAATTATTATTATTATTACTATTAGTGTTTATGTTGTACATATCTATATATTGTTTTTCATCCTTAACCTTTTCTCTCACTATTAACTTCTCTTTATCAATATACTCTTTATATTAGTCTGTCCACATTTACTAGGGTTTAGGTCAGAGCTGTAGTATTGTTTCCGCGTTTCCCTCTCCTCTCCTTGAATGTTCATTCAAGGCCGGGAGAGGATCTCTGTTCCCCAAAACATAGAAACCTAGACTGTGTAAATGATTATGCATCCCTTTGCT
The DNA here is from genome assembly GCF_021292245.1 of Micropterus dolomieu. Taxonomy (NCBI): domain Eukaryota; kingdom Metazoa; phylum Chordata; class Actinopteri; order Centrarchiformes; family Centrarchidae; genus Micropterus; species Micropterus dolomieu. The sequence continues at coordinate 22,039,800 of NC_060172.1, read as the reverse complement.
CAGGGCCAGACGCCCGAAGCTGCCCTAAGCAGCAGGTCTCTGGACCAGCTGTATACGTGTTGTAGTACTTCTGTGTTTTCTCTTCTATTAATAAATTCTTCAAAGACAACTGTTTGTTGTAACTCAATTATTTGCTCAATCTCTCACCAGCAATATACAAATCAGAAACAGAAGAACATTGTTTCACACTCACATGCTTGTGATGCGCTGATGCCAGTGTGTTCCAGTATTTTTTTAATGTAAAAAACAAAGAGTCCCATAACACATACTAATAAAGGAATACTACCCTGTCACCTTGAAAAAGACTTTAAAACCCCCTTTTCACATTTGTAGGGTAGTATAGTATAAAGTACTATAAACAAAGTCACATATACCTGGAAAGTGTACTGTTTTGTTAATGTTATACTTCCCTCTGCTGGATATTTCTAGTCCCATGTTTCCTTGAACACTTCAAACACAATTATAGAAACTAATTCACCTCAGAAGCCTTCCAGTGTTATACAAGTCTCAATTTTCTCTCAGCTTTTATTATTCAACAGCTTTATTTATTCCCAGTGAATAAACACATTTGCCACCAAACTTAAATCATACAAACAATACACAGATGGATATTTTGTGGACACAAGCAGAGGAAGTGACCACATCTGCCCGTTCTGAAAAGGCAGTATGTACCCTCCCTCCAACAAAATTTGTCCTGGAGTATGTAAAACCAGTCTGGAAGAAAAAAAACAAAAACAAACCTAGACTTGCTTGCCTGACAGGACATCAAGACATGTGGTCATAGTACATGCAAGTGAAACAGATTCAAGGCACGCATACACACATTTTGAACCAATTTACAGTCTCAAAGTTGTTTTGTGCTCAACATGTTGAAAATAATCACAATACCAAACTGCACCCTAAATTACATTGCAGAGATATACACAGCAGTAACATTGTGAATAATCACAACTAAAATGAAACAGGAATGTTGAAGCATGTACAAAACCTTACATCTTAGATCGTATTTTTTATTAAGTGTAAGCAACAGTCATGGCATTTTTATTCTATCTCAGTTGACACTGAAAATTAAACGGCATTTCAAAGAAAACTCTGTTGCTCATTTTAATGTCATGAAAATAAGTTATTATACAACATACCCATATGAAACAATGTACAAGGCCCGCGCATCACTGCACTGAGAAAATAATACCCGGAAATTATGAGGTCGTGGCAAGTCTGTCAGATGAGCAAATGCTGACTGAGAGCTGGTATAGGCAAGACATTTTCTATGAACAGCACATCACCAGTCCAGGCATCACTAAAGCGCCATCCGCCGATGGTGGTTGTGTTGTAAGTGGCAAACAATAACAGACTGAAGCAAGCATGAAACCAGGAGGTAAGCATGTCTGCAGAAATGTGGTAGCAAATGTACAGCGTGGCACAAAAGTGTTAAGGGCTGAATTAAAAGTAGTTTTATGAGGGCATGTTTAGATTTCAGCCGGACTTGAAAAGTAGAATGGCCACCTGGCCCAGGTAGAAGTAGATGAAATGCTTCGTCTCATGCGTCACGTAGCTGCCAAAGTTCCTCCCAACAATGCAATGCCACGTGGGGTTGTACTTCTTGTCAAACTCCTGCAGGGGATACAACCATTATTAGCATATCACAAATAAGGCAATTTACAACAGGTTCCAATAAATGTCACATTTGCAGCAGTTTGAGATTAATCTTAAGTACTTTTTTGACATAGGCGGCAATATCCTTCTCAATGTTGTACTTCTCCATAGCCTGCATGGCACAGTCCACTGCATCCTGCTGCATGTCATCAGACATGTCAGCATTCTTTATCACTGCCTTCTTGTCAGACATGGTGGCTTTTTTTGACTGCGCAGGAGAAAAAAAAAAACAAATCACGTTCAAAGACATTTTCAGAGACATAGTTCTTACTAGTTCAGCAACACTGAGCCTCGTCATCCCACAACTACAACACTGCTGCCGCCACTACTTAAGTGTCACTGCCTGTAGTTATGAGTCTGGCTGTTTGAATTGATCATTTACAAATAACAGCTAAATGAGGCTGGCACATTATCCAATCAATTGAGTTGGAGGCCTCATGGAAGTTATGTGGAAAAACCTTCAGATGTACACTGACACAGTTGATCTGGAGCATACAGTCACAAAGACAAATAAGTGGGTTTATCAATCAGACACAATGGGTTTGCAGCATGACAACTCTGCTACATTGTTGAAAGAGATGCACCTGCAGTGTGAAGCTGACAGCATTTTAACTTTAGCTTCCTGCTGCTGGTAAAGTAACACTTGTCCCTCGCCATTTCTACACCTATTCAACAACAACAACTTTCTCCTATAATATAACTCAAGCTGCCAGGTTTGCAAACAATGCAAAACAAAATAAAGTAGGAGCATTGCACAGCTTCTAAGGACAAATACAAGGCGAGATTAGCATGCCCGCAACAGCAGCCTCGGCGTCCAGCCTCACCTGCGCACAATGAAAAGGTTTTAACACACAGAGCGACACACACACTATCAAACGCATTAAACTCTTACCGTCTCACAGCGAAGTTATAATGTCTAGAGGTGTTCGTTAAGGGAAGCTGCAGTGTTCTTCTTTCATTTATGCAAGGAGAGCGTGCGTCTCTGCTCCGCCCTCCAAATCACAGCCTCCCTCTTATTGGCTGGAGTGAAGCCTCCACCCTGGTGACAGCGTTCTTTCACTTGCGGACAGTGCCTGCATCTTATTTCAACCCAGAATGCACCGTTTTCACTTCCCTTCCCTCCCCTCCCCTCCTCTCCAGTCAGAGGGAGTGATCGATCCAGGTGATCAGGTCGATCGATGGTATTGATCTGCATAATTTAAGAGAGCTTGCATGCATTAAGATCTAGTTTGCACCCCAACGGGGGGGGGGGGGGGGGGGGGGGGGGCAGGAGCTGAATATTTTGATATCAACTGTAAATAGACAAAAGAGAAGTGAACCAGTGCAGAAAAAATCCTTTTGTGGATTTTCATCCAAACTAAATTTAAAGTAAGCATGATGAGGTAGGGTGATTTGGACTTTTGGTCTAATGGGACAGTTTCACTACACAGGGTTTATTTTCTGGCCTAATGAGTGAAAATAACTCGTTTTGCTGTGGGTTACATACAGTACATTCTTGCATTTTTGAGTAATTGGTATAACATGAACTAATCTAAAGTAAGGCATAACATAGTACCAGTCAGATAGTGTAAGTCTAAAGCTGTTTTCAATTTTCAGCTTGTCTGTAATTGTGTGTCCCGTCCTCTGATTGGAATATATTAGATGGACAGAGTAATCTATGAATTTCTATGAACTTGAAAAAGAAGAACAAAGCTTTGAGATACTGGAGATTATACTTAAATTAAAACTCTTCTTTTGCAGCAAAAGACTGGCCTCAACTTTTCTTGTTTCCTCCCAGCCCTCCCTCTTCCCCCCAACTGGTTGCCCACTATTTGCCACTCTGTTTAGGTGCATGGATCCATCCTGCCCCTACCAGCTTTCCTCCTGGTTTTGATCCGAGCTTTACTCCTCTTAATTTATTTATTTTTTTAATTTGAAAAACAATCACTCATCAGGATGCCATCAGTGATTGCATCTCTGAGGACCCATACAAAAATATGCATTTTCTTTTGATTGTTTGAAAGCCAATTTAGTTTTTCCGGTTTTGATGGACAGGGCCAGAGGCCAGGATCCTCTCCCGGTAAAATGCTTCCATGCTTCTGCTCCATGTGTCCATCCTGAAGCATAATCCTTATCTGATCCTGAATCATGATCCGGCTCTGGACTGGGGAGACAATGAGCCCAGTCCAACCCTTAAGAATACCAGCAGAACCAAAGAGAAGGACGCAAGTTAGAATCACACCTTCGGAAATACTTCAAAAATGTCAATAAATGTATTTAAGAGGGAGTTTACTTTGAGAGAAACAAAGATGTGGTGGACGTGTTTTATAAATATGGGGAGATACCCCAGGTAAGGTCAATATCCAACACCCGTGCTGCACCTCGAAGGACAGCTCTGCGGGGAATAGTTGCACAAAACCCGGGACAGTCTGCTAACTAACGGTAACGGCACCGACAAAACAGTATGACTAAGCGGACAAGCAATAGTTTGAACTTTAAAGAGTTAGCAATATTTTTAACGGTTGTACTCGCTCAACTACACAATGTTCCTCGTATGTGTACACATACCTGGCAATAAAGCTGATTCTGATTCTGATGTTAACCTGGCACTAGTTTTGTATCTGTTAATGAACGTTTCGTTCATTTGAACGAATCTTTTTTTTTTTTTTGACTCAGGAGAAACGAGTAGTCTCAGTGAGTAATTCGTTCATTTTCACGCATGCGTGAATAGTCAGACTCTTATGTTCACTCGTCACACGGCAGCTGCATGGGCTCCTCAGCACAGGAAACAGAAATGATTAGTTCGCAATTTACAACTTTGGGTCTTTGTATTTGAGTTGGTCAATTGTCACATGACAGTTCAGCCACTGGGCTGTAGAGCAGACATGAATGATTCGTTCACCACACACCGCATTCGGCAGGCTGACTCTGCTGGAGAATGAGGCAAGTCAGTTGTCAGGTAAGCAGTCACTCGACTGACATTAAATAGCTATTTTGTTAATTATGTGACATTTAATAAAGCATAATGTTATCACAGCGCAGTGATGTTGTGCTGGAGTGTTTTTTTTTTGTTTGTTTTTTTTTTAAGAACTTCATGGCTTTATCCAGATCATTATTAAGTGTGTTGAATTTTAATAATAGTGTTTATTCAAATAGTGTCAAGCTTATTACGTCAAAATATTCCCAGCAAATCTTTTTTTAGCAAACATTGTGAAAATGGACAGGTTTAGCCAGGGCAGTGGCTATTGAATATTGACATATTTCTGTGGATTTTACATGGTTTGAATCTGGTTGTGGCGCTTTATTGAAAAATGAGAGAGAATGATTTTGTCAACTGAAGCAAACCAGGCAGTCTTCGGTGTTTGAGAACTGCGCTGTTTTTTTTTTTTTTGTTGTTTTTTTTTTACATCGCCCTGTAGCGGGTTACAGCTCCGCAATAACTAGTTAAAATGAAATAAGTTACAAAAAAATAAAATAAGTTCATTTTACTCAACAAGATTCAAAGATCTGATTCAGTAAAAACACTAATTTTTCTCATCACTACCTGGCACTGAGACTATCCACCGGTCTTTAGTTAGCCCCACTGATCAATCAGATAGCCTAGACCCCAACGTCATCACGTAATATACAAACGTGCTACTGCAGGATGCACAAGGCTGATGACAGATGTCGGCCTCAGGTTTGGGTGACACAATTTAGGAGAAATACACAGAAAGGACGACAGAAAAACGTAACCTAATTTATTGAAAGTTTTATTAAAAGAGAATAAAGCTTTAAGATACTGGAGATTATACTTGAGAAAACCAGAAATCATCCTCCTCAGGAAAAGACTGACCTAAAAAAAGGAGATACAAACCACAGTCCTCCCTCTCCCCTCCCTCCTCCACTGTTAATGGTTGCCCACTGTTTACCACTCTCCTTAGCGTGTGGATCCATCCTGCACCTCCCAGCCCTCCTCCTGGTTTTGCTCTTCTTTTTTGTATAATTAAAAAAAAAGAAAAATAATCGCTTGTCACAGTGCCGCCAGTAACTGTGCCTCTGAGGTCCCATACAAAATGGAAAAAAAAAAAAGATAAGAATTTGGATTATTTGAAAGCCAATTTAGTTTGATTATTTCACTACAATGTGTTTTCCCGTTTTGATGGACTTATGTGGACAGGGCCGGGGGTCAGGATCCTCTCCCGGTAAAATGCTCCCATGCTCCTGCTCCATGTATCCATCCTGAAGCCTATTCCTAATCTGATCCTGAATCCTGATCCGGCTCCGGTATGGGGAGACAATGAGCCCAGTCCAAACCTTCAGAATACCAGCAGAACCAAAGAGAAGGAGGCAAGTTAGAATCACACCTTCGGAAATACTTCAAAAAAAAAAAAAAAAAAAAAAAAGTCAATAAATGCATCTGAGAGGGAGTTTACTTTGAGAGAAACAAGGGACACCATCTACAGTCAATCCCAAAAAAACTAAGATTTACTTTGGATACTAAAAGATGAGCAAAAGCAAAAAACACAAGCTTTGGGTCTCCAAATACAACTTGTTACACCTGAAAACATTCAACAGCACTCTATTGTCAAGTGTACGTTAAAAAGAAAAAAAAAAAAAAAAAACTGAACAGCCTTATAAAGCAGATTTCACAGTTGACAAGGCACAGCCATCATACCATTGGCGCCATATTTGACTCCTCCTCCTCCTGTTTATCTTAATATGAACTGTTTCCTCTCTTCCCATCCTATCCTGTTCCTCTGAACTCTACAGAGAGACACACAAGAAAGTCAAAAGGACAGTAGTATATGCTTAAAAGAAGGAAAATCTTTCCAAACAAAACTAAATAAAGCATACAACGAGGACAATTAGTAGAAGAAAAGTAAAAGAAGGAGCAGAGATGGCTAGCAGAAAAACAATGATGAGAAGGGATAAAAGAAAGAACAGTCAGAAGGGGCCATGTACACAGACCAGACTTATCTGTTCTGCAAAAAATGAAAACTAACAAAAACTCAAAAACTGCAACAAAAATTGGGGGAACACACAAGACGGTTTAAACGGGGGAACACATCTGATGATGATCCGTGGTGGGTATACAGGATCTGTTGAGTGACGTGAAGATTTCCTCTCCGGCTCTGAATCACACCACTGCTTTAGCTGAAGTGAATCTAGGTGCGGGAGCGAGAGCGGGAGCGGGAGCGAGAGACTGAACGCCGGGGACGTGGAGACCCTCTGCTGCGACGTGGGGAGTAGCTGCGCGACGCACTCTTGCTTCGGCTGCGGCTCCTGCTGCGGCTCCGAGAGCGAGAACGGCCATAGCTGGGGCTCCGAGGACCGTCGGTCTTCACACGAATGTAGGCCGTCTCTCCCTGAAACACAATCAAACAGATTACTAAGCATGTGTAAGTTGCTACCTAAGACTGAAGTAGAAGGAAACACCTGCAGTCACAATACATGTTTTGGGAAACATCAGTGCTTAAAATTGCATTGTATAATTAGTGTACTTATAAATGCAGGTCCAGTTTCTTGACCTACAAAACATCTACAGATGGGTAACTAATTAAATTAAAAGGAAAAAAACCAAAACAACATGAATTGTCTGTTTGGAATCAGGCCACCACGAGGCTCCCAAACAGCTTCAGTGCTGGTTGCCAAGTCTGTGGAACTTCTGGAGGGATGACCACCATTCCTCCACAAGATAGATTATTTATTTATCTATCTCTCTCTCTCTCTCTCTCTCTCTCTCTCTCTCTCTATATATATATACACCCCGCCCCCCCCCCAACCTTTTAATCAGGTAACCTCAGAGATCAAGAGAGACTCGAGTACAGCAGATAAAAAGATAAACACACTGACATAAAGTGACATGGAGTGACACAGACATCACTAAATAGATTTTAAGATTAAGATTTATAGAATTTGGTTTTAGTAATGGTGATCGAGAGCATTGTCTCACACGTTAGTCCAAAATCTTCCATAGGTGTGAAACTGGGTTGAGATCTGGTGACTGTAAAGGCCTTAGAATTTTGTTCACGTCATTTTAAAAAACTCAAACCATTCAGTGAGGCTCGGTGCTCCCAAGTGTCTGCAGTCAATATGTTTCTCCATTCTTTAAATTCAGGTTTTCCCAGTTTGTATATTGTGGTTCATTTTGGCTACTTCTGCCCTGACCTTATTTTCTAGAACTAAAGCAATTATGTTTTAGCAGCTTATCCAATATTTTGAAATAACCTGATAATCACTAGTCTGAGATTATTGCTATAACCAGAAGTGTGTGTATTTACTGTAAAATAAAGACAGAAAGGAACAGTAATATTATCTGTTTCCTGTTTCTTAAAAATCATCAACCATTAGAAACGCCAACGCTTGGACCAAATAAGCCAATCAGCGAAGATTTTTCCAGAGCAATTTTTTATTAAGTTGGCCTGAGGCTGTAGCCCTTTACGTACCTCATGAGAGCGAAACTTGGTGTTATCCAATTTACGGACAGCGTAGGTCATATCTTCTTTGCGTACAAACTCCACTACCCCGGTTCCATCACGGTACACATCAGCGTAACATACATCGCCTGCATCTCGCATATGATCCTTCAGGTCCTGCCAGCTTCCACTGGGAGGAAGACCTGAAAAGAGAAGGGGGCGTAAGACTCATACATTCATCTATAGACTTGAAGGTAAAAAGATAAACAAAACTTGCAGAGTGGGGATCACATCACCTACCTGACACAACAACCCTGTTCTCTGAGCGTCGGGAGGGGGGGCCATTCCTTCCTCTTGGGGGTCCCATTGCTCCGCCGCCGCCACCACCACCACCCCCCCCTCCCCTTCCACTTCTAGGGAACTCGACGCGGAGGCGGTAGCCATCATAGTCGTAACCATCCCGTCCGTAAACAGCATCCTCAGAATCCCTGTGAAAGTCAACAGTCACCAATCATCAAACTCACAATCACTGCTTTATCAGTTAAGAAACCCAGATATCAGTTGGGCAAATGTCGTGTTTTGGTCATAACGTGTCATCTTACAATTACTTTTACAAAACATCTATATTGTGATTCTTAGTTGGGAAAACATGAAACATGCTTGGTAAAGTGACTCTTTAATTAGAGGCACAGCAGAATCAATTATATATGTTTATCTAAACATAAGAACGAGGGGGAGCTGTTGAATGAATTGCTGTTGAATGAAGTGTCTGTGCGCACATTAGGCATAATGTGCGCACAGACACTTGAAGTAATACAGAACACACAAAGCAGCTTCTCTGGATAGGAAGGTTTAGCACTGAAGACTGTTAAAACACTTAAATTAGAAAACATAATTTGATACTGCTTATTTATTATTTAAAGCATGACAGAGAAATACAGTGTTTTAAATCTTTTGTAAATCCTATGTAGGGTCTTGTTCAAACTATGATATTTGTAGTTGTTGTTTTGATAGTCTGAAGAAAGAGACTAACATTAGTCATCCATCACTTAGTCTTGATCTAAACTAAATAAAGCTAGTGGAGTAAAAACGTACAGTCTGACATAGTAAATTAGTTCAAAATGCACAAAGGCGTTTAAATGTTAATAAGGCTGCATCTAACTATTATTTATTATCCATTCATCTGTTCATTAAAGTCTCAATTGACTGATTATTAATTGTAAAACTGCCCAAAGCAGTGCAGTAATCCAAAACACAAAGAATAAATCAATTTACTACAAGGAGACAAGAAATGGCCTCAAGTGTTCAGACTTCAGAAACTGAAACAAGTGACTTTAATGACTAGTCGACTATCAAAATAGTTGCCAATTCATTTTTTGGAGATCAACTAATCGATGAATCATTGCCGCTCAAAATGCTAACGTGCCACCTGTGGTTTTGCAGCACGCTGGTTTGCACACAAAGCGTCTGCGGGAGGACGGAGTTTTGGCGCAACCAACACACCGAGCTTCACATATTCATTGGGCATAACGTTGCCCTACCTAGCTAAAACACTGAACACTAAAGCGCACTGAACAACAACCCTCACCTCGGGTCCTCGAACTGCACGAAGGCAAATGGTGGTCCTCCTCTTCGGTTTTTCAGATCAATATCACGAATGGCTCCATATTTGTAAAACAAGTCTTCAACGTCCTTTGAGCGGATGTCAGGGGGGAGATTCCCGACGTATATGCGACAGTCGTTGCTCCCTGATGGTCCCCTAATCACACTTTCACCAGACATGTTAGCACAAACCTAGCTAACGTTAGCTGCAAGCTACAACAGTTAAGGAAGTGATCGTTAGCAAGCTGGCTAACAGGTCAGAATACACGATAAAATGGCGCTCGTGTAGTTCACTGAATATTAGGTACCGTCGACGAATTACAAATCAGCTACTAAGCTGCAGCTGAAATCGTTCGGAGTAAATGTAACAACAATCAAATTTACAAAAGCTAAAAGTTACACGCTGCGACTCAAAGCCCTCCACCGACAAAGCGCTCTTCTTCTGCGATTTGATTGATCACAGACGATCGCAGCTTGCTATAAATGTGCACACCGCCACCTATTGTCCGGGAGTGAGACTCACATCCTACAGACTTAGCTGAAAAGTTCATTCTTTGCATTGGAAACCGCAGTTCTCAAAACAATCTCACCTTACGGTCCATTTAGGAGCTGTTCGGGAGCTTTCAATCATATCAAATGATCTTAATCAGTGTACAGAAATTAAAATTTTAACATCTACAAATTCTGCTAATGCAAATTATGTGATAGGATTGAAAACTCCAAAACAGCTACTAAATGGTGCTTGAAGGAAGATTGTTATGTCAACAGTAGTAATAATAATAATAACAACAATAACTTAAACTCATATACCGCCTTTCATGAAACCCAAGAATACTTTACAGAACTGACAATATGTGACACAACAACAAATCTTTTAAAAAAAGCTACTGGTGAATCATCAATTAGGGAGTTTCCAGGCTGTGGTGAACAGATGATTATTGAGGAGTTTTTAAACATGTCCAGGGATGAAGCGTTGTGGATATCTGCAGGAAATATGTATTTTATCCACATCATCCTTTTTTTTCGTGTGAATATATCTACGATATATTGAGGCTGCATTGGGATCACATTGCTCATGCCACATTCAGGAGATTGGTCAGTGACCTAGATGTACTGTAAACACAAATGTATCCTGACTGAAACAAAGGACAAAATAGCCAGTGCTATAGTTTGTCTCGCAAGCTAAACAATCAAAAAAAAAAAAGAATTACAAACAACTGCGCTGATGAAAATAATGAGATGCAATTGAACGATCTGGGTATTAAGTGGCCCATGTGTTCGTTACTTTGTCTAGTGGTCAACCGATATGGGATTATGAGCAGGGAGGCCAATATACAATGCAGATATCAAGACAAAGAAAAGTCATGTATAATTCCATTATTCAGTGCAGAGTACAATCTAATATACATGGTTATCTTAGCCAGTAACAAGTTGTTGGATTGTTGGATTATTTTAAATAATGAAATGGAAAAATACATTGGGTTGTGCTGTAGATTTCAGAGCATGACTCGTGTTTAAGGGAGAACGGGTACTGTTTGTCAGAAGTGACGTCATTCAGCTGAATCATTTTAATGTTGGTTTCAGATTAGATTAGCTGTCATTTAGGATAGGAGAAACGTATAAACATTTACAAGACGGTGACTGAGGACATTTAGGGCTCAAAACTACTTTTCCACCGCCGTCCCAAAACTCACAAGGGGAAGCGGCAACATCATTCCACAGCAGCCACACTGATAAAGCTGCCTGCAGATGTGTCTGCAGACATTTTCTGTTTATTTGCCTCGTGAGTGCAGGTATCAGCTGATGCCGATTATCTCAAAATATCAGATATCAGTTCCATTGTCTGTCACTAACTTTGTCAATTTACTATTTGCAAGGTAAAGAACAAACTTTTATGCTCAACTTTGCACAAAATTGGGGTAAGTTGCTTCAGGGGTGTCTGCCAAATAAACGTAATAATGATATAATATCAGGTATTTTCTTGCTAAACAAAGAGCAAAAACATGAGTTACAACGTAAGTCTTTATTTGTAAATAACTTAAGTGGAATTTAAATATAAAAACAATTTAAGCTTTCCACTATACAGTGTCAGACATCCACAGCAGCCATTTGTTACAATCTTACAATAAACATGTCCTTACATGAAACAATAAAAATTATGCATGACACATTTTTAAAACACCACACCCCGATGCTGCATATGAGTCTTTCATGCCCACCTTTGTACCTAAATGTCAAGGCCACTCGCAGTTTTTTTGTTCAGACTACATTTTTCATCCCATCTTCTCTTCAAGTGTTTCTCAGTCCTTCTTGGCTTGCTTCTCTCTGCGTTTCTGTCTCACTTCAGACACTATTTTGAGCAGTGACAGCAGAATGGGCACACACATAGGCAGGAAGAGTGGTATGTAGATAGCAAACTTCTGGTCATCAGGAAAGTAGAGGAGGTGGAGGAGTGAGGGGTCAAAGAACGCTCTCTCTGATGCCAAGATGGCCTCTTTACTGTACTGAAGAGCAAAGCCGAGGTTCCCGGCCTCCAACTCTGCCACAGCCAGCTGCAGAGACGTGACGGCACTGGACACCTGAGGGACAGCAACAACAATCACATGTTGGATACAACTTATGCAATTATAGGAAAGATATTTAAATTATTTTAGAGCTTAACCGCAGATCGCATACATTTTATTCTTTGTTAGCATTTTACATGTAAAACTTCCACTGGTCTGTTTAAAACTGTCCATATAAAATCATATATCTTTTTAAAGTTTTTTTTCTAGGGCTCAATGTTGGCTAGTTCATATATCATAGGAAAAATTTAAAATGTCATCAAGTACGCTGTGATGAATTTAAGTCCTTTGAAGTTCTCACTCTTAAAGTTGGAGGGCTGCAACCTATCATATTTGTTATAATTTATCACCCCCCAAAACCGCCTGGAGGATTTTTATCAGAACTTCCTGAATTTTTATCTACTCTGGTTTTAAATTATGACAGAATTGTTCTTTGTGGCGATTTTAATAATCATGTTGATGACCCCACCAATGTTAATGCAACTGACTTTTTAAATATGGCCACTTCTTTTAACTTCAAACAACATGTCAAAGGGCAAACCCATAACCATGGTCATACACTGGACTTGGTTTTTAACCTGGGTGTCAGCATTTCCTCTGTGGAATTAGTGGACATGACCATATCTGACCACAGATGTATTGTTTTTAGCTGCGATTCGCCTGTTACTCATGCCGCCTCACCAAGCTCTGTGTGTTCTCGCTTCTTTAATGAACAAAGTGTTTCAAAGTTTTGCGCATTCTTTCAGAGCCAAAGCCAACACCTGTCTGATTCCAACACCAACAATCTGGTCGATCACTTCAATCATATCTGCTTGTTGTCACTAAATATTACTGCTCCTCTAAAGGTTAGGCCTACGTCTAAAGCTAGTAAGCAACCCTGGATAAATGACAGCATTCGCAGCCTAAAAAGGGAATGCAGGAAAGCAAAGCGCAGATGGAAAAAATCCAGTCTCCAAGTCCATTACCTCAGTCTGAAGGATTTATTAATTAACTACAATAACATGGTTAAGGATGCGAGAACACACTATTTTTCTGAACTCATTACTACACATAAACACAATCCCAGGTTTCTGT
>NC_060172.1:22023679-22026427 GCF_021292245.1 Micropterus dolomieu | reverse complement strand
ACTGCCTTTGTGAAGTTAAAAAATGGATGTCAAATAATTTCCTCCAGCTGAACTCAGACAAAACAGAAATCCTGGTCATTGGGTCCCAGCAGATGGCATACTGCCATCTGCTGGTTCCCTAGTAAATCACATTAAGCCTGTGGCAAAGAACCTTGGTGTTTGGTTTGATAGTAATTTAAATTTCGAGCAGCACACCACAAAGCTTGTTCAATCATGTTTTTATCAACGTTAATATAGCAAAAATTCGATCTATGTTAACTTTTAAGGACACCGAGACCATTTTACACGCCTTCATCTCATCACGCCTGGATTATTGCAACAGCCTTTTTACCTGTTTAACCCAAAAATCTATTGATCGACTCCAGACTGTCCAGAACTCAGCTGCCAGGCTTTTAACCAGAACAAAGAAATATGACCACATTACTCCTATTTTAGCTTCATTACACTGGCTCCCAGTATGTTTTAGAATTGACTTTAAAATTCTATTTATCACTTTTAAAGCTCTTCATGGCCTCTCGCCTTGTTATATTTCTGAACTTTTAGTCCCATACACACCAGCACGTACCTTGAGATCCTCGGGCAGAGGTCTGTTAACTAACTAACTAACTAAAGGGGACAGAGCGTTTGCTGTCAGGGCCCCGAGGCTCTGGAACAGCCTGCCCGAGGAAATCAGGTCAGCTGAGTCAGTGAACTCTTTTAAGTCCCTTCTTAAAACATACTTTTATAGGAGAGCCTTTACCGATCTTATTTGACTTTATTTTATCCCTTTTATTTTATTCTATTTTACTAATTTTATATTTATCTTAAACGTGTATTTTAGTCTTTTCAATGTTTTCATGCTTTTATCTTGTATTGTTTTTGTATTATTGTCTTTTGGGTATTATTGTTTTTACACTTGTTAAAGCACTTTGTAACTTGTTTTTGAAAAGTGCTCTACAAATAAAGATTATTATTATTATTATTAATAATAATACAGAATCTAAAGTAACAGTTTCTAGTGGTAGTTAAATTAATGTTTTTCACATTTATCAAAGAAATCTGTTGGGGGTTTAAGGTGCTGACCATAAACAGCAACAATCCCTCTAATAATCTCGAATACAAGGCATTGTCTTTTTTTTTATACAACTAAGTTCTGATTGGTCAATAGTTTCTCTAACAGAAGAAAACAGCTGTCAAAGAGCACAACACCGGACCAGATTAAAATTGCTTAACAAATCTGAGATGTGGATGGTGATTCAGAGGTCTGGAAACAGGGTAGTCAAATTTCATTTCAGTGATCAGATGTCCCAAAACAAAGCCCTATATGGCCTGGTATGTTCATCTACACTTGTCTGTGAAAGGATTTATTTAGTTGAAGTATTTTCAGAAAGGGAAACTATATTTGGTGAAGACAGAGGAAGATGTGCTTTTAAATACTGATAAAATGGGCCACAAACCCACAGCCACAGACTACAAGTAAACAAAAATATGTGTCCATATGTGTCCAAGATGTCCATAATCTATTGTAACACATATGCACACAAATACTACTGACTAATGCAGGTGTGTATGCATCATACCTGTTCCGCAATGTTGTCATTGATAACAATGGTGCCTATCTGGTCCAGCAGCTGGGCCAGTGAGGTTATGGTGGTGGTTGCTGTTGCAACATTTTCCACGCTCCGACTCCACATGAGACGGTCCAGCTCCCAATCAGCTAGTCCTGTACTGCCGCACGGTGCCACCAGGAAGCCAGGGGGAGGGGCAGACGATTGCACACCCAGCAACAGTCTGACAGGGCACAGTACAGGAAGGTTACCCCGTGTCTACAGGAAAAGCAATACCTATAGTGCTTTAGGAGTCCACTTACCGAAGCTGTGCAAGGAAAACCCCCATGACTTTGGCCATGTTGATGTTGACGTCAACAGGGAATGCAGCCTCTGGCTCATAGAAACCATTAATATTATAGACCTATAAATATATGGATAAAGACATTTTCTCTTGAATCAGTACTTAACAGTACAGTGAGTGTAAAATCACTGCATAGCTAACACATTATTATTGATATATAACACATTCACTTATGTTAAGCTACAGTGAGGAAAATAAGTATTTGAACAGCCTGCTATTTTGCAAGTTCTCCCACTTAGAAATCATGGAGGGGTCTGAAATTGTCATCGTAGGTGCATGTCCACTGTGAGAGACATAATCTAGAACAAAAAATCCAGAAATCACAATGTATGATTTTTTAACTATTTATTTGTATGATACAGCTGCAAATAAGTATTTGAACACCTGTCTATCAGCTAGAATTCTGACTCAAAGACCTGTTAGTCTGCCTTCAAAATGTCCACCTCCACTCCATTTATTATCCTAAATTAGATGCACCTGTCGTTAGCTGCATAAAGACACCTGTCCACCCCATACAATCAGTAAGAATCCAACTACTAACATGGCCGAGACCAAAGAGCTGTCCAAAGACACTAGAGACAAAATGTTACACCTCCACAAGGCTGGAAAGGGCTACGGGGAAATTGCCAAGCAGCTTGGTGAAAAAAGGTCCACTGTTGGAGCAATCATTAGAAAATGGAAGAAGATAAACATGACTGTCAATCTCCCTCGGACTGGGGCTCCATGCAAGATCTCACCTCGTGGGGTCTCAATGATCCTAAGAAAGGTGAGAAATCAGCCCAGAACTACACGGGAGGAGCTGGTCAATGACCTGAAAAGAGCTGGGACCACCGTTTCCAAGGTTACTGTTGGTAATAC
>NC_060172.1:22012547-22023579 GCF_021292245.1 Micropterus dolomieu | reverse complement strand
GGGGTCTCAATGATCCTAAGAAAGGTGAGAAATCAGCCCAGAACTACACGGGAGGAGCTGGTCAATGACCTGAAAAGAGCTGGGACCACCGTTTCCAAGGTTACTGTTGGTAATACACTAAGACGTCATGGTTTGAAATCACGCATGGCACGGAAGGTTCCCCTGCTTAAACCAGCACATGTCAAGGCCCGTCTTCAGTTTGCCAATGACCATTTGGATGATCCAGTGGAGTCATGGGAGAAAGTCATGTGGTCAGATGAGACCAAAATAGAACCTTTTGGTCATAATTCCACTAACCGTGTTTGGAGGAAGAAGAATGATGAGTACCATCCCAAGAACACCATCCCTACTGTGAAGCATGGGGGTGGTAGCATCATGCTTTGGGGGTGTTTTTCTGCACATGGGACAGGGCGACTGCACTGTATTAAGGAGAGGATGACCGGGGCCATGTATTACGAGATTTTGGGGAACAACCTCCTTCCCTCAGTTAGAGCATTGAATATGGGTCGAGGCTGGGTCTTCCAACATGACAATGAACTGAAGCACACAGCCAGGATAACCAAGGAGTGGCTCTGTAAGAAGCATATCAAGGTTCTGGCGTGGCCTAGCCAGTCTCCAGACCTAAACCCAATAGAGAATCTTTGGAGGGAGCTCAAACTCCGTGTTTCTCAGCGACAGCCCAGAAACCTGACTGATCTAGAGAAGATCTGTGTGGAGGAGTGGGCCAAAATCCCTCCTGCAGTGTGTGCAAACCTGGTGAAAAACTACAGGAAACGTTTGACCTCTGTAATTGCAAACAAAGGCTATTATATATAAAGGCTAATATATATTAACATTGATTTACTCAGGTGTTCAAATACTTATTTGCAGCTGTATCATACAAATAAATAGTTAAAAAATCATACATTGTGATTTCTGGATTCTTTTTTTTAGATTATGTCTCTCACAGTGGACATGCACCTACGATGACAATTTCACACCCCTCCATGATTTCTAAGTGGGAGAACTTGCAAAATAGCAGGGTGTTCAAATACTTATTTTCCTCACTGTATAACCATTGATAGTACTTAGACTACTGCCATCCAGTGTTGCTCTTTAGATTATCTTACCATAATTCCACCCCACCGTGGAGAGTGAAACGCATTAGAAAGCACCTCCTGTTTCTTGTGGTCATGAATGTAAAGAGGTGAATGGCGGGCATCCGGGACGTACAGAAGAAAATTCAACACCGGGTTGGAAGATGCAGCATTTGAGCCTCAAAATGAAAAAGAAAGGGGGGGGGGGAGGAGAAGAAGAAAGTTATATATAAAATACACCAGAACACACTACACAATGTTTCTACTCGGTGTGCGTTTTCGGTTACCCAGTCTAGCCTCCACGGGGTTGATGACATGAGCGAGGCTGTCAGAGTTGAGTGTGTAGGCGCTGCGGCTGCTGTCAAAACGTGGGTTGACACCGAGCATGGCATAGTACAACGTCTGTAAGGGAATATGTTCATTAACATACAGCAGTTGAGCATCTTGTCATCGTGATGTGGGTACTGCACATATGCACATATATCAGTACCTGAGAGTCAATGCTAAAGTTGGCCAGAGGGGCCAGTTTTGTAAGCAAAGGCTGGATGTAGGTCTGCACGGCACCCTCTATGTCCCAGTGTAGCCGGTGTGACTTTGGGTCTGGGTTCAACAGACTGAATGTTATCTCATAACCTAAAGAGAAGATGAGAATAAGCAGAGAACAGAATAAGAGTTGAATTGTATACTAACTGAGACAGAAATTAAGCTGGCCCACTTTACAGCTGTGCTGCAACAAAGACCGACCTGGGCTGGATTTAAAGGTTCTCATGCTATCAGCGATGCTCTCTTTGTTGCCAGGGCTGAGACGGACTCTGTCGCTGAGGGCAGCGGTGATGTCGGTGTGGCCAAAAGACATCACCTGCAGCACCTGCTTCATCCGAGGCTCCAGGTGAGCCAGCAGTTGTTCTAGTGTCTTGCCCACTCTCATCTGGCCGCCAATACGCAGCAGGGCTGTCCGTCGCTGACCGATATACACGTCCACATCCTGAGAGATACAGGTTGGTTTTGTATTATCTTCTTCCTTCCCAGCAACACAAATGACTCATAATTCTGTTTGCAAGCTGTGCAGAAGGTACTGTGTTTAGACAGTTAGACACTTAGCGGATAGCTTAGATAGATTATATCATCTTTTCAGCTACTCGATCCAATAGAGAACTGAAATTCATCAAAGTACAAAACTACACAAAGACTTTAATTAACATATGAACATTTACACACTAATGAAAAACGAAGAAAATAAAGAATACGAAAGAGTAAACAGTGGCCACACAGTACTCAAAAGAAATTCAAAACATTGTGAGATTTAACCTCAGGCAGCAGTGAAGACGACTCTGGGATAACATACACAACCAAAGAACCACACGGACTCTCACTGAGCGTGTGCAGCGATAAATCTGCCTCTAATGAAAAACAAGAGAGACAGGGAGAAGTAAGAGAGAGAGAGAACTGAGACAGCAAAATGTTATCTGAAGAGCTGAAAGCTGGATTTGACAGGCAGACATCATCTCACCTGCAGCAGTGGGCTGGTTCAGGGCGTCCTCCTCCATGATTGTAGCTGTGCGGTACCTTGTCTCATACCTGTACCTCAAAGCTGTGTCCTCTGGAAACAAAGCAAATTTGAGACAAGAATTAGCTTGCAGTCTTCATATTTGGTAACCATAAGATCACATACAGCATGTATAAATCACCATCTACTGTGTGTTCCTCTTCCTGTGTCTTTGTCAGTGGGATCTTCTTCTGCTGTTCTGGGGTCACAGTTCCACGTGCAAAGACAACCTCCACATCAGCACTCAACTGTAGCTATAAAAAAAAAAAAAAACAACAAAGAAATAAAGACAGATTTTTAAAAAGATACACATGTATTACACACCAGACAAGATTAAATGAACCACGAGATGGGGATGTGCAAATTAATAGCAAGTAACATGAACAAACCTGTAGATTAGCCAGCTCTTTTATCTGACTGACAGGCAACCAGGCGCGGTACGTTTCGGTTGTCCGCCACCACAGAGGGACTCCCACGATGATGACCACCGCTGCTATGGACAGAGCAGCAAGCCGGCCACGTCTACGCTCTGAGAGACATGCAGAGACAATACAGTGAGATAACATAAATGTGTCAACCGTCTGAGATTCTACCATGTCTAACGTATTCTGTGGTTGCTGTTTTTTTATTGTGTGTATGGTATATACACTGTTTGTAAATATATTGTATGAATATGGAGGTCTAGTTGTGTTTTGCAAATCAATGTGCAGGATTGTTTTGTGACAATGATAAATTTGTTTTTTACATGTCTGGCATCAATGTGACAAATAACTTGATTTGTCACTAGATTAGGCAAGAACAGGAATCCCTGTGTCGTTATTTTACACATTCGCAGAGTCTGTCAATTGAGTTTCTAGAATATTATCCATATAGTTTAGCCCCGTGACACCTCACTGGCCACTGATGATTAAATAAAGTTTACATAAATCTGTTTATTCAATAAAATACTGAGCTAGATGCAAGATGTCAGGCCTACTCAACACTTAAGTATTAACATGCAAACGTGTATAGGCCGACACTAACGTTAGTAGGACGACGTAGAAGAATAGATTGGCCTTTAGAGAGACAACATGGACCTGTGTTTTGTTCTACTTAGGGGAGATCTGGGAACCCTAATGTTGTCGTTAGTTTGGTATAAAAAAGAAATAATGAAAACAAAAGATACAAGAAAAAAACAGCAGGTGTGCTTGCAGTGCCTTTAGTGAGAGGGAGCATCATTGCTGCAGCTGCTGATGCGGCTAACGTTAGCTGTTAGCTTCAGAGGGTGTTAACATAGACACAACAGCGGCCACTTGCCAGGGTCGCTACATCTGTTGTACGTGTTAGCTAACTATTCTATAACAAAATGATCTAAATAATTTTATTGGACGGAATTTGGAAATAGTTTATAAAAGAATTCAGTTATGAATCTACTCACCCACTTCCGTGGTAGCCATTTCTGTCAATGAACGGAGCGGGGTGCGTTTGTTCATCCCTACACTCCCAGTCACACGTCACATGACCGAGATTAAAACACATTGGGTGGCTGTGAAAACAATAGCAAATTGCACTTTGATTACATTTAACCAAATACTGTAAGAAACAACGGTCTGCCCGTCTCTACCCAGAGAAGGCAATTAGTTGGTTTTAGAGGTAGGGACTGTAAGTTAACCGTCGGCCCACCCGGTGAGAATATTAAACGCACAAACACAATGTGAGACGCAGCCTGTCTGTTAAAGCTGCACCCCCCAGTTTATACGTCTATGGTCTACAGCTACTTTTATCTGTATCTGTAACAGAAAAATCACAACTAAGGCCAAATCAGTGTTTACTGTTAGTAATCAAACATGACAGACTGCAGGCAATAGGCTACTAGTATTGTTTTATATGTGTTTGGTAGGCCCAATGTGTAATAGGCTTGTTTATATTTGGAAACTAGACTATAGGCTAATTAACATGATCGGCAGAGGGCAGGGTTTTATAAAATGAAGAAATTGTCTCTTTTCCAATAATCCTTATGACTCTGTATTATTTTAAATGCTCTGTTCCACAGATTACCACCAATCCAGTCCTTTCTACTTGTCAAAATTCTACCTTTATATAAAATACAACCCAACTTTTCCACTTGCCAAAAAGTGATTGCAGTTTCTACCTTGTGACTGAAAGGTTTTTCAAAATGACTTGATTTCATTCATGAGTAACATAAGTGACAGATTATTGCGTAGTTTATCCAGTCAATTTTACTCTGCAATCTAAAAAATGTGGTGTGCCAAATAGTTGTCTGTATGTGTGTGTGTGTGTGTGTGTATTTCTCAATGTGTGTTTTCCTGACCAAAAGCTTAGGCCTGTGTTTTTGGAGGTTGATGACTAGATTATCATAAGAGTGACTTTGTGTCAGGGATTTCCCACGTTATCACATAGTGAGTAAGAAGGGGGTGTTATTAATTAGCGTTGGATGAGAGGTGTTGAGTAGGGAAAATAACCCTACCCCTTTCATCCTTAAATTTTAAAACAGATTACCCCCCCTTCATCTGCCTAGCAATTAACAAGGGGGTGTGATTAGTGTTGAATGAGAGGTGTTGATCTGGGAAAAGAAGGACAAAGCTGAAATGAGTTTCTACTCATGAGATGATGATGAGTTTCTGCTCATCAGTTGTTTTAATGTTTTCATTAGAAAGCGACTCGCGTCATTCTAAAGAGTTATTTAGACTGTAAGAGGGGAAAAAGCGAGGAAATCTATAAGTAGGCCTAGGTTATTTTAAAATGGTCATTCCCCCGTTCTTTATTCATTATTTCATAAGTGTCATCTGTATATCCCACAGTTGCTACATTTGGTGATAAATGCCATTTGGTTCTTTTTGCCACAGACTAATAGAGATAGGCTATGGGACTACAGACAGATTTGGGGATGTAAAACCGGGGTTGCTTCCTACAAATACTGTCAAATGGTCCATCAGACCAAACAACACAGACATCAAAGGTAAGACAGGTGTGAGGAGACGGTTTTTTACCCTATATATGCCTGACTATGCTGTCCCCACCATCACTTGAGGACCCTTTGTGGAGTGTCGTCTCTGTAGACACTTCAACTAATCCCTGCAGTCTGTAGAAATGGCTATTGTTGCTGGTGAGTAAAAACATAATTCTAAAAGTTGTTTGAAAATGTTATAGGAGTAGTTTTTTTAAAATCCTGATTTATATTTTTATTTTCAAAAACAGTTCTGAAGTGCCTTGGGTCCTCAGGATGGGAACAAGGATCAAGAAAGAGAGCATATTTCTTAGGTAGGCCTTGCCATGATGATTTTTTTATATGCACACATTGTGTTGCATTTGTCTGCAAAGAATAGTACCTATTCATAGCAAATTTAAAATAACATGCTGATTTTTCCAGAGGAAATTCATTTATTTGATGAAATTCCTCAAAGATGTGAAGCTGAATGCTCGTGCTTGTTGGAGGCAAAGAAGAAACATCCAACCAAAAAGCCCAGCAGGCATAGTGGTCAGTAATCTGTATCTAAATCTGTAGCCTACTTAAACTTAGTTTAAATAACACAATGCTCATGATTTTAACTGTTGTCTTCTGTTATCTGTGTGTGTTTGATCAAACAGAGGAATGCAGGAAATGCAACAAAAAGACAGGACCTGCCCCCCAGCTCATTTGGATCACAGATACTCCAGAGTCAGGATGTTCTGAAGAACCTACCATGATTCGGGACACTCCGGACTTGAGAGAGGCGGTAAAAAATATCGGCCCCTAGTCTTTTTCCTCCTGATTCTGCACCCAAAGAGCATTCAGAGTTACTGGACTGGACCAACTCATATATCCAGTGATGACAAGCAGTTTTCCAAATGATGAAGCCCAGCATAACAAAACATCACACAAGGGTTAAGAGGCGAACAGCCAATTCAAAACAATCCTTAAGCCGACGCATGTTCATAAAAAGAACAACAAGGATGGTGAGGCCTGCACATGGTAAGGCCTACAGATGTGGGCTATAGAATGATAAACACTTTGGACGAAAGACACCAAGAGCCTTTACGTCGTTACAACTGTTAAGATTCTGCAATAAAATAACAAAAGAGATGTCTGGACTTAAAAGGGATTTTGCAAGTTTATCTAATTCTTGAGAAGACATGGACAGTTGCAGCCCCAGAGAGGCTGAACACTGTAAAGGATTCTCTGAACATTTGAAAGGGAGGAAAACACTACACAGTGGAAGGTCTGCAAAAAAACATAAGTCATGTACTGTATAAGATGAGAACATTGGTGTGGGATGCTGCTAATAATGCAATACAAGACACCGATAGATCACTATGTTGTTGTACAAGTAGCACAGGATGGTATGCCATGGTACAAATGACTGTAGGTGAATACGCAGATGTAAAACTACTCTACTAAATTCTACTCTACTGTATGTATCCCTTTGAGTGATTATGAATTCCACATGGGCCATAAGTTTTGTTTTTTGTACTTTTAATATTGATCAGTGTATTTTGATATTAACCAGAGGAAAACATGTGGATATTGATAATGGTATGCTATGTTGAGCAGAATCTTCGATCAGTAAAAATACAAACACATGTACTGTTTTTATTCTTTGAAGTGTGTACAAATAAACACAATAAAACACTAGCGTTTGGCTGATTAGCAGAAAAAAGAAAATTTGGAGCTTGTTTTTTCCTCTGTGGGGTAATGAATGATCTAATGACAGACATTCATGACCAAAACATGCTGTTAACAAGGATAATTTGGGTGCTACCACTTCATCAGTTTCTGAGGGGAAACACTAAATAATTCCCCACTCAACCTACCTTGAATTGAAGCTAAGAAGTAATATTGATGGAAATAGTGTTAAGAAATAATTGATTTGATGTGGTTACTTATTGAAAATGAACATAGCTACAATCATACCTGACATTTTCATTTAATAAAGATAATTTAACATTCGTCCTTTCATGTACAGACTGTTTAATAGGAATCAGTTTTCCTGTTTAAAATAATACATTTTATTTGTAACGCACTTTAGATTTAAGCAAATCCCCAAGTGCTAAAAATAAAAAAAGAGAACACAAAGATAAAAACAATAAGGCAAAGAAAAGGGCAAACACCACATTTGTGTTTAGAAATAAATTCTTATAAACTGAAACTGGATGAAAACACACATATGGTCTTTTGTTCACCTTCTGGATAAGTCCTTATTAAATTCTACACTCTTATGTTACAGGAAACTTTATAAAACATACACCAGACAGAAATCTGTCTTATTCAGAATAGTTTACATACACGAAGCTACTAGACAAATAATACTGCTTTAAAACTGTGGTTATTTAGTCCAATGTTAGATAATCTGTACCCACAGCAAGTCTTGCGTTAAAGGTGACATTTAGCTAACTGGAAGTAAATTCACTGGAAGAACAGGAATATAAATGGGACAGAAGAAGACTATTGCACGAGTGTTCAAGTGTCAGGTATGCAGAATAAAACGAGTATCCAAAAGGAAAACGAAGATAGACACAATAAGAAAAACAGCAATAATGTCACACAGAGATCTCTGCTAGGTTCTTTTTTGGTAATTTGTTTATTTTTCTCCACTATTTGACACACCAAGTGCTTCAAGAACAATATTAACATCACAAACACCACAGGACTCTAAAACACAGCAGTGACTGACTCCCCCGCTGCTAACCCACGTATTGGTCCACATTATAGTTGTCAGTAGAAACCATCTCCTCTTCCCGTGGGGTCGGGCTGGGGCAATCAGGAGGGGGGGGACACAAACATCACATAATATTGACACCTTCACACAACTTAATACATTAATTACTGTATGCAATTTAAAGCTAATGTTTTACTGAGGTTAGACACACAAGATGTTTTCTCTGATTAGTGGTGATTCGAAGTACGTGAACAGAAAGATTAGGATGAATCCTGGTGTATAGTGGTGGTGTATTACGGAGTGTCTGCTGACCTCTGCTGGAGCTACAGCTGTCTATAAGCACAACGAGCACTCCACACATTTGGACAGGCGCTCACAAGATCAAGTTAACGTTTGTGCCCTCTGTCAGGGGGCGGATGTTAATACAGTATTTTAAGGATGAGCCCGACACTGCGTTCTGACAGAAGCGAAACACGCTGATCTGACCTGCTTGGGAATTGAATATTGACTGATTATCTTGGTCTACTGTAAAATTTTTATCTGAGCCCAATAACCGTTATAGACAGCTAGACATGACTAAAATGGTTCTCCCTTTCAGTCATAAATGGTCTCAAAACAATTAAACAAGCCTGTTCCTTTTAGTATTGTACTTTTCCATATATATCTAATAATGTAATTTTAATAACCGACAACACTAAAGTACAGTAGACAGTGCAGGCCTGTGAGTGATGGAGGAGTGAGGGGGAATAGCAGAGCAGATATAAGACTACATTTAGACCACAGTTGGATGTGGTACTTTGATGTTTAGTAGGCGTGATTAGCCACGTAGAGGGATTTTCCAGCGGCGCCAACAGTTCCAGAAGACTCGTACTTGCCAAGCGCAGCCAGACCGTTTGCCTGGAGAAGAGACAAAAAATTGTTTCTAATTAACAACATTGCACAAAGGGAGTTTCAATTTCATTTTACCCTGCAAAGATGTTTTGTCTGACCTCAGCACGTTTGATGAACTCCTCGGTGGCGGCCTTCTCGTTGCTCAGCTCTCCTCTCCATGCGCTCAAGGCAGAGGCCTGCAGGGCGCGGCCGTAGGAGAAAGTCAGGGCCCAGGGCTTGGGGAGCGGACAGTTGTTAATGGCATTAAGGTTCATGCTGGCCTCTTCTTCAGACTGGCCACCTGACAAGAATGTCACTCCTGGGGGGAAAAAAACCCCAGAAACAAGCAAATACACACGTTATCAATATGCTCTAACCTGATTTCAATTATCTGGTTTCCTTCATATCTGAGGGTGGGACAAAAAAATTAATTCTCTTGCAATACATGATGTGGATTTTTCAACGGGTCCATAAATCCCTAAGAATGTCCTAATAAAAATGTGATATTCCAGAAAGTACTGTGTAATTTGGCACTAATTATCAGCAAAAAAGAGGCAGCATTCAGTTGGTACACTTGCAAAGCTAACATACCTCCCAGTCAGACCACAAAAAGTCAGCTAAATACAAAATTTACAGCAATAAAATAATGAATATATATCTACTTGGATTTTTCAAAAAAAAATAAAAGGAGGATCTGGTTCTGAACTTAATGCAACTAATGAAATCCTAACTAACGTAACACTTTGACCTGTGACAGCAGGAGGCACAGTGCGGCGCAGGGCGGTGACGGTAGCCATGGCGATTTCCTCGCTGCTGTACTTGGTAGGGCAGGAGTGTCCAGCTGTGACCATGTTGGGTTTCAGCAGTGTCCCTTCCAGGTACACATGGTGGTCTGACAGAGCCTTGTAGACTGCAGCGAGGACCTGGCAGCAGGACAGACACGTGCATGTCAAAAGACTGAGATCACTGTCACTAATATGTAGCAAAATATAAATTTTACAGAAAGTACACAGGTTTGTTTAACATAAAAATTCCCTTAGTAAATTCACCTTCTCAGTGACGTACTGGGTACGCTTCAGGTCATGGTCTCCATCAGGAAGGATCTCGGGCTCCACAATAGGAACAATACCATTCTAGGAGACGTTCAAAGAAGAAGTTTAACGCAAACTCTCACCATGTCATAGATACACTACGTGAGTTTGTTATATGCTCAATTGTGGGACTTTAACTTAACAACATCCTCAGTAACTAAATAACATCCTCAGTAATCAAACACTAACCTGCTGGCAGATGCTAGCATATCGTGCCAGAACATTAGCATTCTCATAGATGGCCAGCTCAGACGGCGTGGTGTCGCTGATCTTCAGCACACTGCGCCACTTGGCGAAGTCTGCACCGTCCTTCTTGTACTGCGCACAGCGCTCAGACAGCCCGTCCAGACCTACACACACGCACACACAGAACCAGCCATCAGAAACACAGCATGGGGGGTTTAATGTTTGTGTGGAGGAGGTGTGTTCATAATGCCTCCTACCCTGAGTGGTGGTCTCTCCATTTGTTCCAGCGAGGGGCACAACACCTTTGTCCACCTGTAAAGATGGACAGATTTTTTTTAGCTGCGATTCGCCTGTTACTCATGCCGCCTCACCAAGCTCCGTGTGTTGTCGCATCTTTAATGAACAAAGTGTTTCAAAGTTTTGCGCATTCTTTCAGAGCCAAAGCCAACACCTGTCTGATTCCAACACCAACAATCTGGTCGATCACTTCAATCATATCTGCTTGTCGTCACTAAATATTACTGCTCCTCTAAAGGTTAGGCCTACGTCTAAAGCTAGTAAGCAACCCTGGATAAATGACAGCATTCGCAGCCTCAAAAGGGAATGCAGGAAAGCAGAGCGCAGATG
>NC_060172.1:21986000-22012447 GCF_021292245.1 Micropterus dolomieu | reverse complement strand
GCCTGGATTATTGCAACAGCCTTTTCACCTGTTTAACCCAAAAATCTATTGATCGACTCCAGACTGTCCAGAACTCAGCTGCCAGGCTTTTAACCAGAACAAAGAAATATGACCACATTACTCCTATTTTAGCTTCATTACACTGGCTCCCAGTATGTTTTAGAATTGACTTTAAAATTCTATTGATCACTTTTCAAGCTCTTCATGGCCTCTCGCCTTGTTATATTTCTGAACTTTTAGTCCCATACGCACCAGCACGTACCTTGAGATCCTCGGGCAGAGGTCTGTTGTCTGTTCCAGAGTCTCGACTGAAAACTAAAGGGGACAGAGCGTTTGCTGTCAGGGCCCCGAGGCTCTGGAACAGCCTGCCCGAGGAAATCAGGTCGGCTGAGTCAGTGAACTCTTTTAAGTCCCTTCTTAAAACATACTTTTATAGGAGAGCTTTTCCCGATCTTATTTGACTTTATTTTATCCCTTTTATTTTATTAATTTTATATTAAATTTTCATGCTCTTATCTTTTTTTTGTATTATTCTTTACACTTGTTAAAGCACTTTGTAACTTGTTTTTGAAAAGTGCTCTACAAATAAGGATTATTATTATTATAATAAAGATGGAAACGGAAAGTGTTTGATTCCACTTTCCACTTTTTGGCTTATATTAAAAAGGGACATAATTGGTTTTCTATAGTATTGCATTAGAGCGGATTGAATTTCACTCTTACAACTAACCACAGCTTTCCTGAACATGCATCCTGAAGGCTCTTTCACCCACTGTCCTCTCAACTTGATCGGCTGTTATGGGTGAGTCTGTGTGTGCAACGAGCCTGTGATTCCATAAACGGCGCAAGAGCCTTTCTAGTTTTAAACGGCCAAACAAATGACAAGTGTGTTTTTTTTTTTATCTACTGGATTTAAATACTTGGCTGTAGATTAATATCAACACTGTAATAGTGGAGACATTCAGAGCTAAAGCAAACAGCCACCAAATAAGGCTGAGCTTACCATAGTCATGTTCGCTTGCGTTTTAGGAGACTGAGGATGAGTGTGACAAACCATGCACAAAAACAGCCAGTAGCTGAAACCAAGTAATTGTTAAAATTTGTGGGAGAATGGTTTTAATAGTATGAGAAATGAGCATTTTTGTCTTATTCAATTAACAAACCAATTTAAACTGACTGTAAGGCCAGGTGACACCCACCGTTTCCCAACTAAAGAGGTCAAGTCTGGAGGTTTAAATATATGCACTCGTTACCTTGATGCCAACAACAATGCCGCGGTCTTTGATGAGCTTGGCGAAGGGAGTGCCATCGTCTGTGCTCTGGTAGAGGGTTTCATGGAAGAAGATGACTCCTCCGATACAGCTGTCGATGCGCTGGTCGGCTGTGAAGAGCAGTTGGCGGTAGCGACGCCTGTTCTCCTCTGTGTTCTCAACTCCGATGGGGTTCAAACGTTTCCCCATGCTGCCTGTAACCACACACACACACGACTCAAATCAAGGCAGACTTTATTCATGAGTACGTAACTACTTAACTGTTGAGGATAAAGTAGTCAGGGTTTGACACTGCTTGCAATATTTATTAGTAGGGCTATTCACTCAATGACAGCTCAGTTGTAAAGACATCTTTTTTTAATGGACCGAACTAAAGGACTATCTAATGCATGAGAACGTAAAATCATTTAAAACTGACTTATAACTGTAAAACATCCAGGTATTTTTGGTGAAAAACTGTGCAAACTGAAATCTGAAAGATATGTTGATTTGCGATTGTTGTGTCAAACATTCAGGACCCTTAACATTACTATATTTAGAAAAAACACTAAATTATGCCAGAATGTGAGTTGCAGCAGGGAAATGTTAACCTAAATGCTTCATAGATCTATCAGACTTTGCTTAACACTGACTTACCCTCTCTACGAATTTGTGAATGAAAGTGAAGAAGGTTTGGTGCACAGTTATCTTAAAGAGTGTGAGGATGTACCAGTCCATGTAGAACTTCACAGGAAAGACATCAATTATGTTATCATTTGCAACCACACACACATACCGGTGGACTCATCGGCAGCGAGGATGCCCTTTCCTGGAGCTACTATCCTCTGAGCAATGTCCTGCAGCTCCTTCTTCTGCTCAGAAGTCAGTGCAGGATATTGGTGAGTCATGGTGGCTGAAAGAGAGAGGGAGACAGAGATATGGAGATGTCACATTGTTTCAATCTCAACAACTGACCAGCACTGGCCTCCATTTTTGTCCGTCCTGTCTCTACAATGTGGTTACCTCGCTGTAGTGCTAAGCTCTTCTCAGTGATGGCAGGAGGATGGGTGAAAATGACAAAAAGCCTGAGACATTCATACCATCTGGGGTTGAATATGACATATATGAAATTCTTCCCGATATATTTGGTTTATTCGAGGCAGCAGCAGCTGTACTGTTGACGATATGCACAAAAATGCTTCGAAACAGATTATTTTGTTCCCAATTCCCTGCTTCGCTCTGCCATAAATAAGCAGTTACATAACACCGCTCCCCCCCGCCCCATTCGAACCACAGAAGACAGAGAGAGATTATGTAACAGGCCTCCTTTATACACTCTGCTGCCAGACCTCATTATAGCTGCTGGAGTGGCTGCAGCACGGCTCATTTCTCCCTCCTCAGCAACACTTCTCCTGTTTTCCCCTAATGTCATTTCATCTCTCTTCATGCACTGCACGTATACATGCCTTTTATTTATTTGCAGTGATTAAAACAAGGCTTGTTTCCATGTTTTTCTTCACCCGACCTAGTGTCCTTCAAACATCTTTCTGTGCTCACTGAGGCATGCTGCAGCAGCTTTCTGACAAGTACAAGATGCACACATAGGGCTTGTAAATTCCCATTTTCACACATCCCTAAAACTCATCACTCCCACTAATGCACATTATGCCAGAGAACAAGCTGTGACTTCTTTCTAGTCGACTGCACCGCCCCAACGAACAAGGTCATTGGTTATAGCTTTGTTCAGCATCACACGTATACATGCATGAGCCACACTATTGGACCAGCCACAAACTTCTGTTTGTGGAAAATAGTCCTTTAGGGACAAATACAGAGCTGACTGAGTTCCAGACAGCTGTCTATGTATACTATACAGGAAAGAGAGCTGGACAGAAACAGTTATATTTACGATAAAATGTTCTGCTACACTGACTGTAAATGACTAAACTAAGTATAAGCTATCTAAATATACCGTAAATGGTATTTTATTACCATAGAAAAAGAAACCCATGCAACATAAACCATAGGGTTTAGCATAGCTCACGACAATTGGATTCCCCGCTGAGGCTGGTTTGCTGTGTTAGGACACTGCCTGACATACCTTCTATCATCTGTGTTAATCCTCTGCTTAAAGCTATGAGATAACAACCTTTAGAGCGCACACACACACACACACACACACGCCTCACTGCTAACAGTTCAATTCTACGTGCAGGTGGAATTAAAAGGCCTGCAGGGTACAGTACATCTCCTGAGGGGAACCAGGAGTATAAACTGCATGCAGACCTCTCCAGTGAATAACAGGGTATTTACACTTGACAAAGGCCAAAACAAGGGCACAGGCATGATCTGTGTGTGTGACTTCAGCCTGTGTGCGTACGGCCTCGCTCCACTCTGTCAAAACTCATGCTCAGCAAATACCTGCTATCTTTTGTGAAACACCTGCGTGCTTTAACAATAAATTTGTGGCTGGGTTTCTACTGAGAAAATATTGCAAAATAATGTGCAAGGCAATGTGGAAATTTAAATCTTAGGCCATGTTTAGTCCATCACACAATGGGAAGTTACTAAATATGTGAGCTGTAAAGAAAATGTTTTAAAAAAACATCATTGGTTCAATTGGCAATATAGACCTGAACAATGATGCCTGGAAGTTTTTCCGCATTTCTTTTCTATTGCCTGACAGCATAAAAAAGGACATGAAGGACAATGCCTTATTGTGTCCATGAATTGCTTCTGACATATGATCAGCCTGGAGCAGGTTTGGTAGCGTTACACGTTTCAAATTTACACGGTTAAAAAAAACAAACATGTGATGGGCTAATCAATCCGGAACACTATTGTGCACCAATATTCAACAATTACTCAAGACTTACAGTATCTCACAAAAGTGAGTACACCCCCACATTTATATGAAATATTTGATTACATCTTTTCATGTGACAACACTGAAGAAATCACACCTTGCTACACTGTAAAGTAGTGCGTGTAC
Organism: Micropterus dolomieu; assembly: GCF_021292245.1. Taxonomy (NCBI): domain Eukaryota; kingdom Metazoa; phylum Chordata; class Actinopteri; order Centrarchiformes; family Centrarchidae; genus Micropterus; species Micropterus dolomieu. The sequence goes on along the minus strand of NC_060172.1, from coordinate 22,008,205 downwards.
TGCTTGTATAACCGTGTAAATTTGCTGTCCCCTCAAAATAACAAATTACACAGCCATTAATGTCTAAAACGCTGGCAACAAAACTGAGTGAAAATGTAAAAAAAAATAAAGTGTCTTTTGTGAGATACTGAAAATCCACCACAGAAGAAGCAGCATCGCCTCCATCTCCTCAGACAGTAGTAGGCTAGATGTTGCATTTGGTCTCAGTTACTGGTGGCCATAAACAGGGCTACAACCTGATTCATGCAAATGGAATTATAAAAAGACACCAAGCAGAATGAGGCACTGATATGTGTTTTCTATTGTTAGCATTTGCTGCATGTGTCTCCAGAAAATGCTTTTAGGTTCCTATGGATGTAACCTAAGAACAAGATCAATATTTAGTGGGAATGATTATCCAAATATCCAATCAAGTGAAGAGGGGGAGGGGAGGGTTCTGTTTTAATGAAATTGGAAGGGTTTCTTCAAGGATATATTGATTGGTTTGTTTTTTTAAGTATCCTGCTTGAGGCTTCATTGACCTCGAGTGGTGTACAAAGAGGAGCTTCATGGAAAACCCAACAAAATGGTTTGAGGCATTTTAAATCCTGCATGCCCTAAAAATTTATCTATCCTTAAATCACAATTAGCTGCCCCACCTGGGGACAGCTTGGAATGGCCTGGTGGGATTGTTGCAGAGTAAAACAGTTTCTTTATTACCAAAATGGCAGATCATTAGCATATTATGTTCATTATTCAGCCAGTCTGATCACTTCAAGTCTTAACCGTTCAGAAATGTCACTTTGCTATGATTTAAAGAAGCAGCCCTCTGATCCCACTATCACACACTACCACTGTTGACAAGGTTTATCTTCCAGACAGTGTGCAGAGCTTAGCTTCTGACAAAGGACATCACTGTATAATTTGAAAACCATAGGTTTTATTAATGCACTTGGATTGTCACGATGACACGTATATATTTGTGAGATTAATATTTAGTTTGTCTCAACTGTATCTCTCTCTTTCCAGCCTGTTGCACAGTGGCCAGCCTCAACAAGACAAACACCATCTGTGCACTGCGACATGAAGATGCAACGGCCACCTCCCCACTGTGGCGTCATGCAGAACCCCTCAAAGCTGTGATCACTGCATGCTAAATAAACTATCATTAAACATCAGTCAAATGCAGCGCTCTGCAATCATATCGCAGGCCAGACCTACAGGCATGCACTGAAGGGACAGTAATCTACATTAAAATTCATATCTATTACGCTCATTTTTAAACACTGTTAAAACTTTTTCATTGAGGTTTAATTAGACCCTAGTTTGACACAAAAACCTATTTCAAACTCCACGTATCTGTTGTTTGTATAGACTTTTTCACTTCAGTAAAAGGACAGGATGATGACACCAGACATCACACTGTGTTCTTTACGCTACAGCAGTCAGTCAATCAGTGCCGCATAGGCTCACTTACCAAAACAGGATGCAGTTACACATCACAAATAAATAAACATCAAACTCAGTTCAGAATGAACATCTGTAGCAGTCATGCAGCAGCTGGTCTTGCTTCAAAGCATTGCTGCAAGCATTAAACTACAATATAAGCTTGCGCTCTACATTGCCTAGTATTTATAAGGCTGTAGGCAGGACGCCATCTACCTAAACTCAGGCTGGCACTGATAATATTTATTGATAGATGATATTATAGTGATAAGCATGTGCATAAGGAGAGTATTGAAGCGTTTGAGGAGAAAAAGAACATATTTCTTGTTGCCTTGTTTGTATCATTATCGCCTCCTGGAGGTTAACCCACCTTGGTATTTTCTCTACATTGCAAGCTGCATGAGCTTTAAAGGGGGTGAAATGGCTCCCGCGGGGCAGCACTAGTCAAAAGTAAAAAGCCTGCTTGGTCTGCTGCGTTTTGTTACCAGACGGGCTGTTGGCCTTGGCACTGATGCACGTCTCTGCGTTTGGGCTGCTCCCAGCAGCGCCAGCAGGAGCGCTGTTTCCCATGCGGCTCTCTGATACAAGAGCCTAATGGCAGACGTCAAGGCTGCGTGCATTGCAGTTCAGAGAGAGAGGGTGACACTGGTGAAAATGTGCAGATGTGTTTCAAGACATTTACCTCTTAAACACTGGTAAACTGACCTCTTAAAAAAAAAAAATATATAGAACTTCAATTTGCACAACAAGTTCAATACATTTTGGGTTGCCATTACACACAGAAGGAGCTCTGATGATTACAGTTAAAAGGAAAAATGTGATTACAGCAGTGTTGTTGTAAAACTAGGATTAACACTAAATCAGAATATGTGCCCTATGTTCCAGGGTTTATGTTTATTAGATTAACATCCAGTCTGATTGTACAACTAGCCTATAAATGTATGAACCTCCATTTCTAGGGCATTTTCCAGCTCAAATGATTAGTCAATTAATCAATTATCTGAGAGACAGAAAATTAACTATGATAAGTCAAATAATCTTTTTTTTTTTTTACACAAAATGCCACAAATTAACTGCTTCCGGTCAGTAAAATGTGGCTATTATGGTTTCTTAGTTTGATGATAAATAAAATCTCTTTGGGTTTTAATCTCCGTGAATTATTATTTTTAGACATGTTGAAGTCCAAACAGTTAATTAATAAATTAATCAGAATCGAAACTGAAAATCATCTTTAGTTGCAGCAGCTACTCCTATTTAGAAACTATTATCTTCCTCATTGATTATTATGCGGATTTGTCTTTTGCTTAATCTCTTTATCTATAAAATGTCAGAAATTTGTTGAAAATGCACCTCACATTTTATCAAAGCCCATGCCAATCTATTTAGATTCCTTATTTAGTCTGACCAACAGTCTAAAAGCCATATATATTGAGTTTACGATCAAACGCAGCGCATATTCACGTTTGAGAAGGGTAGGGGCCTTAGAAAATGTAAGGCTCCTTTGAACTGTCAATCTGCTAATTGTAGATCTGAAATTATTTATCAGTGAACATTAACTGAATCAAATTATGTGCTGCATACTAATGTTATGCGTGTAAAATGAAGTCTGGTTGTACAAATGCATCCATTTGTGAATCTAGATCAATTTTTTTCTCCTTCCCATAGATTACTCATCCTCAGGCCGCCCCTCCTCCCATAACATCACAGGAGGTGTACGTGCATTGTCACAGATACACACACCGACAGGAAACCACTGCTGCCATGCGGATTACTAACTTCAATCTACACAAATTAAACAAAGAAACAGCGTGTGTCGATTTAAGATGAAAGCAGACGCGAAGGACTCTCCTCTGGCTACTTTCATCCTTGAAGGTCACCGTATTTACGCCCTTCCGGTTGCGTATTTCCATGATGGTCTGCAAGTTTTAATAGACATTTCTAAACAGGTTGGAAACTTGAATGGCTTTCTGTCAAAGGAGACGACGGCACACGAGCCACAGGTACTGACGGCTGTTATTAATTCATGGCTAACTAGCTGAGGGAAGATAAAGTTAGCTGTAAGTTAGGTCGTGCAGACCAGCATCACGCCACCATCACTTTTATTTTAATCGTCTATCCGTGATCAGTAACACAGGGAGAGTGTCTGAAACTGTCATACAGATCAGACCCCGGTTCGTTCTTACCTGCTGAAGGGTATCTGGACGCGGAGAATACAGGTGAGCTGGGTGCTGAGGATGCGATGGAGTCTCCTGTTTCACTGCTGCAGCGCAACGTGACCCTTAACAAAACCCCTCGAGCCGGGGGCGGAGCCCATACGCCTCTGCGTCACGTATGGTCACGTGACGGTACGACGCTGAATGGCTTCATAGCTCAAAGCTGTTGCATGATTCTGCAACTTTGTAGAAAACAAGACAAGATGTGAAAAACCTATTTAATAATTGGCAAATTACTCAGTAAAAAGTCTATTAATTTATAGGCTTTATATTAATTTATATCTCCCTCATACAATGTATTTTCTGCTCGTTTTGTTTTTATTGTTTTGTATTTTTTTATTTTATTTGTCCTGGTCTAATCTGTCTGCCTCGTCCCTTATTGTATATCATTTTCTTGTGTTGTGGTGTTGTTAATGTACATTGCCCTGTTCATCTGAATGTATTTAATAAAGGAATTATTTTAGCCGTGCCAGACCTCCAATTAAACAGCCTCAAATCTATGTGCTAGATAGATAGATTTTTATAGGTTACCCTCAAGTTTGCCATTTGGTCTGAAAGACATCAGAGGTCCCAATAAAATGCCAATCAGGCCATGTTGGGAAAAAGAGAATTTGTTGGAGAGATTTGGGTTTTGTTTTCTGGTAAGGCAGTGTCAAATTATTATAATTTATAATATTGGATTGCAACTGGCGACCTGTCCAGGCTTTCACCCAATGTCAGCTGGGATTGGCTCCATCCCCCCGGTGACCTTACATAGGACAAGTGCTTAGATAATGTATGGATATGGGATTGCTGATGCATTAATATGTACACAGGATTTCAGTGTCAATGGTGAAAGTAATTTTAACTATTTTATACACTGTTGAGTATGTTGATTTATAGGATTTCTACAGTATTAATTTGTCAAGTAACTATAGCTGTCCAATTAATGTAGTGGAGTAAAAAGTACAATACTTTCCTCTGAAACGTAGTAAAGTAGAAGTATACATCATCGTGAAAGGGAAACATTTAAGTAAAATACAAGTACCTCAAACTTGTACATGAGTAAAATACACACTTAAGTAAATGTCCACTGCCCGATACTGAACAAAATGTAATTTCTTAACCAATCATAGGCATGCTATGTTTCTACAGACACAATGTGGCGTAACTGATAAGAAAAGTGAAGCAATGATGATTTTCTGTTCACTGACTGATATGTTGAAAACTATTTCACTTCTCCTTGTCTCTGTCACTCTTTCTTCAAGCCATCTCACAAAGGCAAAACATCCAAATCAGCAGATCGCTGTGTAGTAAGAGTTTATTATTCCAACTGTGCTATACCGTAATTACAAAAATACATTGTAACATAACATATAACATCAAATAGCATCCAAAATTTTCATATAAACTTTATAAAGAGGAATTCATAAATAAGCAATTTTGTGAAGAAGAAAAAAAATCAAGCTCAGGATCACACATGTGAGGCATTCTGGGTACACATCAACAATATAATTTAATGATCAGGTAGATGCATGATGGTGCGATTAGTGGCTAGGGTTATGGCAGCCTTGGACAATAGAAAAAGCCCTGTATCTATCAAAATGTTAACTGGAAGTAAACAGTACTGTTGGTCATTCAACCCTTACAGTCCCAGCTCAGATATGGACAGCTGGGTGCCATCTCAGAGTCAAAATCAAGGCTGACTTGGAAAAACCAGAGTGCTCCCCTGAGTCGCAGGTTATAAATGAGTCAAACTAAAGCAAACATCGAAGGTGAACATGTCTTAATCTGATGTTGTGACGCTTGCACGACTTTTACATAGTATAGGAGGAGAGACGATTCTGCTGCTAGAGAATTTAGGCAGTAAAGGTCAACTTTGGGAAAGGTTATATCACAGCATTGATAAAGGTACAGAGTAGGTTTTATAGTAAAGATCACAGCATGACGACTCAGAAAGAGTTTTTTTCAACCAATTCTGCCAAAATAATCATGCAACTTGAAAACAAAGGCAGAAGCTCAGAAATACACTGATTTTGTTGAAGGGGTCTGGTTGAAAAAAAAAAAAAAGGATTTTGGTGCATTGTCTTCAATCAGCATGACTTTTCCATATAGGGTGAATCTGATAGCAGTCAAACATTATGTGTTAACAGGGCAACCATGACCAGTCACTGAAAGATTGAAAATATATAGACAAAAGTGCAATCTTTCTTGCACAACTGTTGAGCAAATGCTGTCGACTTAAAAAAGTGCTCATTGGAAAAAGGCAAACAAGTAGAAAAAGGAACAAATAGTGTCCAGTAATATGACAAAAATCCTCCATAAAACTCAACACAAGTAGGAAAGTGGTGTTTTTTACTCAAATGAATCATTTTCTTCCAAACTAAAAATCCTATTAAATCATATGTAGCTATTGTGGCTTTTACAACATAAGACATTTTAGAAGGCGCACCACACCTGAGGGTGAATAACTGTGCAGAAATACATACATGTAGGCCTTTACCTTAAGTGTGTAAGTAACCATACTGTAACTCAAAGTCCTGTCACACAAACACTTCTCTGCGTGGGCCTTTTTCCTGAGCAGGCTGCAGTGGGCTTGTCGGGCCAGGGAGCGGTGCAGCTGTGTGAGTTTGTGTGCTGGTGTCCAGCTGTGTGTCCGGTGTGGCGGGAGGGCTGAGGAACGAGTCGTAGTCGAAACCTTTGAGAGGCTGCAAGGACAAAGTGAGGCCTCGTCGAGCTTTGGCGGCTCGGTCCGGTCTCTCTCTCAGCTCCAGAATCACCTGGACAGGAAAAAACAAACACTTCACTTTGCTTGCATATTGAACATTTCTTCAACAAGTTGACTCATGTTTGAAAAACTAATCTGACTACATCCAGGCATTCGTCAGTTACCTCCACAGGGTGGCGCTGAAGTAGGGCGAGGTCAAATGTTGTCCCATGGAAGAAGGTTTGGCGTTTGAAACGCTCAAGGGTCTTCAAGCGGCGGGAGGGGGTCTTGCACAAAAGCTGGACAGAAAAACGTGTGTAGGTCAAGATATGACATCAAACTAACCAATCTGAGCAGTTAGTGGATATTGATGCATGTAGTAAAATACGACCTATAGATTTGAGTGTTTTGTAGTAAATAATTACCTCGGTTATTAACAAGGCCAGTGGGGGGCTGAAGCTGAGGGGAATTTCATAGGGAAAAGTCCTCACTTTCCTCAGCATACTGCAGTGGTCTGGTTCTGGAGGCACGGGGAACTGAGGAAGTTTGTGTTACATGAAGAGAGATAATTCAGGGTGTTTCAATTTTCAGAAAGTCACATTTTAGACATCTACATGGTAAAATATGAGGCTTCTAGTGACTAGATTTAATTAATTAATAATAATTAAACAAAACTGTAAAATTACCCCATGAAGAAAGCATCAAATGCATCTTACACAATCTTTGTTTACAGCTAAATTCAAGCTCAGCTACGTCACTGAAAGTATAAATGTGAGTAATATCTGCTAATCTTGCAAGACGTACTGAGCCTACTGGCAACAACACCTCACCTTCCCAGTAACCAATGAGAAAAGCAGAATTCCCAGCGACCACCAATCAGCTGCATGGTTGTAGGGTCCGCCACTCAGCACCTCTGGGGCTGCAGAGCAGACAGAGCACATTATACTATTATATTTGTACATTAATATATTAACTTCTTCGCATAATAGATTAAAATAATGTTTGTCTGTAAATATGTGTCATCAGATCTGATGGACTTAACTACAGAAGTGTATGTGGAAGAAAATTTCTCACCCATATATTGGATGGTTCCACAAATGGTAAACGCTCTTCCTCCTCTCTCCAGGCGACGGGACAAACCAAAGTCAGCTAAGCGGAGGTGTCCTAGAATAGACCATTGTCTCAACATCATGATGAATCTCTAGATTAAGATTCTTCCTACTGATGCAGTTGCAACTAGTGAAAAATATTTAAATACTCCCACCATAATCTGATCTCATTAGTGAATGTAATTGGATTTTAGTTCTAACACATGTACTGCTTGCGTTGATGTGTATTTGCTGACAGCTGTGCACAGTCAGGATGCTCTCTGGAAGGTTCTGTGCTTCCCCTGCACACCAGAGCTATGCTGCTCTCTGCTGGGGATTTATTTACTCACCATTGTCTGTAAGCAGGATATTCTCCATCTACAAAAAAAGTGCCACATAAACTGAATTAGACACCCATCCATATTTACCAATGTACTAAATTAACTATATTAAGAAAACCTCAGATTTTTTTATTCTCATTGTTAAATAATTCTACACAAAAGTTTGGACATTTTAATAGTAAAAAAAGAAAAGCCTCTAACAGAAAACTTTTACAACTAAAACTGCAAATAGCTTGTCAGGAAATGCACATCATGTACAACAGGAATTGCTTTTATTTAATGGGAACACAAGAATACGTCAATTGACTCACTAACAAACAGTAATTAATGTGTGCTGGCAGATACAGGAAAGATTTTATGTTAATGAATAGCTCCATTCTGAAGCAGCATTATCTACTCTGGACTGGTAGAAAGAAATGGCTAATCTCTACCACCATTTATTGTTTAGTAATATAAAAATAGAAATCTTTCTGCTGCTATTTAGTGCACAATTTATTTTATTGTTGCTCATAAACATGTGTTAGCTGAGATGTGGATGATTGATGTTTAGCATTTGGGTTTGAATCTATGTTACTGAATGAAGTCTTTCATAATTTCTGATGTTTGATTTATAGTGCTGTCTTGTAATCTCATGCTGGACGGGCCCAAATATGTGACAAGACAAAACTTCAGTGTTTAGCAAGGGCTGATGTTATCTACAATATTTGTTATAAAGAAATACATTTTTTTATATTTTGTACCATTAATCAGAATAAACAGCCTGTCAATTTGGTCACAAACTAGTGAATGACCTCCCTCTCTTACCTTCACGTCTCTGTGGATGATCCCAAAGTCATGGAGAAAGCCTGTGAAAAAAACAATTATGAAGAACAAAAACAAAAGACTCAACCACAGAACAAAATTTTTTTCAAATGCCTCACTCTGTCTTGCTTCTGGTTTATCATTTAACCATGCCACTGCACTGTTGCTGTGGGAGATCCTTTGAGATCTTATCTCATTTTAATTAGACCTCTTTTTATAATTACATATAATTAAACACTGCTAGCGATGGAAACTTACCTGCAGACATCTCTGATCTAATTAAGATATTTGAGGAGAAAGGTGAAGGTCTATAATATGTATGATAATATAAAAAATAAAATATATGAATATGATAATAAAAAAATGTAAGTAGGTTGAACCATTTCTGTTAGTATTACGTAGCATACTCACCAAGTGCACATCCCAACTCTGCTGCAAACACTCGTACTGTGTCCTCCGTGAAGCAGCCAATCATCTGCCAGTAGGTATACAGGTCTCCTGTGCTGCAGTAGTCACACACTGTGGGAGCAGGGAAAGCATTACAAACATGCCTCTGTCATGTTTTTTTTTTTTTTTGTATTATTGTTTTTGGGGTATTATTGTCTTTACACTTGTTAAAGCACTTTGTAACTTGTTTTTGAAAAGTGCTCTACAAATAAAGATTATTATTATTATTATTATTATTATTATGTAGCGGGAAGAGTGAGGGGTAGTGAAGGTCAGTGGGATGTGGAACACACACTGATGAAAGAAATTAGGAAAGAGGAGTGAGGACAGTGTAAAACTAGTTTCCTCTGCAAAACCAAACGGAGAACAAGTCAACAATCTTTTTCTGCAGATGAAGGCCTCAAGGAGTCTCACTATGTAATACAGGAGGATGGTTGTATTTAGTCTTGATTTGTTTCAAATATGCACCATATCTACATTTATGGCTTAATGATTCAGTGATGATTCACTGTTTGAGCAAGCAGGGGCGAGCTCTCTTTTGAATGTTGCACGTGTGCTCTTGTTGAGCTGCAGCAGCATTCAACATCTGTTCCCCGGGCTAACGCTCTCTTTTCACAGGGGGTGGGGAACCAAACAATCTGGGTCACACTTTCTGAGTCAGTGGCTGATTTGGGGGGGAAAAGGGTAAATGCTCAGGAGGAGAGGAAAGGAGGGCACAGCAGATACAGGATGCACAGGCAGTGGTAGATGGGGTTTGCTGGGTTGTAGGGGTTCAGGTTTAATTCTGAGGGCGAAAAATAAATAAAATAAAAAGACTTAATTGAAGTCTCTGTGTTTTGTTCATCATATTCTAGGTGTTGGGCTGGGGATTGTGGGTAGAGTTTGGGCAGGGCTACCAGTGTTGAGGTGTGAAAAGGTAGAGTGAAGGGTTTTTGGGGTAGTAGATCTGGGTTGGATTGGGTCACTGGTCTCTGGCTGACTCACTAATGTAGAGGTGGCGCTGAGTCTGCCAGCAGTCCTGGAGGTCATGGACAAATGGATGGCGAACCTGACGCTGCGGGCAAAGGTCCAAGATCAATCTGAAAAATCTCATTTTTGGCCATTGATCAAAGAGACTTTGATTCATACTTTTATACTCTCTGGGTGCAAATAGTTTTCTGAGATACTGACCTCACTCACAACTTCAGTAACTTCAGGTCTTGTTGGTGAAAGACTCAAAATTGTTTGGAATTAGACATGAAACTGGTTAAAATTAGACATCACAGAAGCAGTTCCGCCTCCTCAGACCGATTACAGTGTGTCCCATAAGATATCACACAAGGTCTGGATACATTCACTGCATCTTACGTTCATTTTATTTATACTGTAATATGAATACATCCCGTCAACACTGGCAATTAATACTCAAAAATGTATAATAATGCATCATCTGTATCCAGATATTTTATGTTTGTTTTCACAATGTTTCTACATTAAATATTTGATTTTGATGTTATCTGTGCATACAGTTCAAGACTGAAAGGCAGTTAAAGAGACAGCCTCGATGTACTTCTCTCCTGATACTGAAAAATACTGATATTAATCCATTTATTTCCACCCTTCTGTGATAGGTTGAACATAAAATGTCACTGTTTTTCTTTTTTACAGCTTAATAGGGTTATTTTTTTATTTTATTTTATTCCTTATTTTGTTTTTACTTAGAATACCATTAAGTCAATAATATAATCATAAACACATATCCATTGTAAGGTTTTTCTAAGTATGCAAAATATTGCTTATTGCATGAAAAGTGGCTCAGGACTGCACTTACTACTTCCAAGTGCATTTAAAGACATATAAGACTTCCAATATCTGTAAACTTACAGTGATTTCCAAGGCCTGTTCTTTATACCCACCTGGACTATAACTTCTTCTTTTGACTGCTCCAAGACCCCGAGTCTTAGAATCTCGGATTTAGGTATAACCTGTTGGCCGACAAAAATACTGAGATGAAATAAGAGTGTGCAGGACTGTAAAGATTTTTACATGCTTGACATACATTGGTGTGTATGTTAAAGCCTCAATGACTCCAGGTAAAATGACAAGTCCTGACTTGAGGGTAATTTTTACCTTTAAAAAATACTTTTTAGCGATGCATCAAGTTTTGCCTGCATTTATATATTATATATTTATTTTACTTTCATGTTTACAGGCCAACAAATAGTCAAATGGCATACTAAGCAAAGACAGTATTAAGTCACAACCAGCCAATAAACTGGCTGTTCATTCATGGCTTTGATCACTCAAACCACAGTTAAAATGTGAGATTCATGCACTCACTTTGACAGCATATGTTTTCTGTTTGGTCTTGTCCTTAACTTTTAGAATGGGTCCAAATGAACCTTTGGCGATGTAACTCAACACCTGGTGGAGCAAAATAACAGAGACAGAGAAAGAGATAGAAGCAGGCAGGTGAAAAAGTAAAAATAGTACATGTATTCTGCATTATCCAATCATATCAAGCTTTGCACATTATTGGCATCTATGTTGTAATTGAAATATACCTGAAAGTGTTCGTGCCCAGGCACACTTTTGTGGGGGAATTCGGGCAGGAACATGGTAATGAAACCCGGCAGGCTCCATTCTGCTCTCAGCTTGTCTGGGCCAACTCCCGCCAACCTCAGGACGTGCTCTGGGATGTCGGGGGCTTTGCCTTGGAGCATTCGACGCTGGCCCAGACGCAGGGCAGGTGGGGCCAGGCGACACAGGCCTGCTGGGATAGACAGACCCATGCTGGATAGGAAGCCACGCCATCCAGATGAGAAATCCTCATCCTCCTGCACTTCAGCGTGCCTCTGTAGGGGAGACAGGAAGAAGAGAAGTTTACGGCTCTGTGGAGTTACCCTGATTATGCATCATGACAGTGAACATTTGAACTCACTGGCATTTCTGTATGTTTCAACCAACGTCTACAGCCTAAAGCTGACAAATACTGATAATCCGGGGACTTTTCACCGGACACTGTGTTTCACGCAAGAGCAAGTAACACATATCGAGGTAGGCGTGCACTGCTAAAAGCAACATTCTTCTCTTTCTTGACCTTTTGGGAATTCAACACATGAGCCAACAATGCTGTATGAACAATGGGACAAAGGTAGGCTTTTAACACATGTATCCCCCTGTTTAACCAGGGGAAGTTACCTAAGCATTGCTTCATATACACACACTGGGGAGCTGCTCAGTGCAAACTCATCTCTTCTGCTGTTGGATTACAGTATGTTTCCAGCTCTTTAGCTCCACATATGCAGTATTCTCTATGAAAGACAATTTCTGAATCACTTATTTTCCACCAATCTGCATTGTCCAAATCTACTTCAGTGACTGATTTCCTTCGCCTCTCAGAATTACCTGTGGCTGCAAGAACTAATATACAAACTACAATCTGTTCTTCTAGAAATGATTTACCACTGCATGGTTGTTGTCTACATTAGCAAAATGATCAGTCTAACTTACACCAGAGGTTATGGATGTCAGGGTAGTTTAGTATGCTGCTATCAACCCCCATCCTGGTGATTTTGTGAACTTGTGCAAACCCCCTAAAATACACCAGGTTTCACTCAAAACCATTCCTGCTCTCATTTGTGATTAATAAGAGGGCAAAACAATGCTCAGTCTACATCTGATCTGCAGTAACTCTGTCACAGAGCCCCTCTCCCCTGCACAGCAGATCAGATGCTCTGTGGTGCAAGATGTGTGTAATCAACCATGCAGGATGTTATTATCATCCGAGCCAAATTAGGGGACATATATAGTCACTCAGCAGAAACAACTGCCATCAATGCGACATGCGCGTGACATCTGACAAAAGACTCAGCAACGTTAGGATTTAATTTGGACAGTATGTGATAATAAAAGTACCAATAGATTTTTAGATGTCAATACCGGAAGCTTGTCGATATGCCTTCAAAGTAAAAGCATAGCTATTACAGGTACCTTGGAAGACAACAGAAAATGTTTTAAGGGATATTATAAAGTGTAATGTTAATTAACTACGCAATGTGATTACACTTTAGTTCATATGCCGCTAAAGGATACGTTAAAACGCTGCCATCCAGGTCTGACCCATCGTTACCACCTGGGGATTTCGGGAACCCCCCTCCCTTGCCTAAGTGCGTCACACCTTAGCAAACAGGAATTTCACTCCACTCACCTTCCTGTTTTTACTGCCGTCGGCCCCCATCAGTGTGACAGCAGGACATCTGTTCGGTGCGACACCTGCTCCTCATCCAGGCACTTCACGGTCGCCTATCCAGACTTTCATGCACAACACACAGACTAATTTGTGGTTTCAAGAAGCGAATTAATACTGTACAGCAACAATGTGCGGTTTATCAGGCTCTCCGGTGCAAAACGTGACAGATATGGCGACATAAAAACAAGTTAATCCCGAGTATGGGCAACGTCAGCGCAAATCCGCCCACATATTTGCCATCCAATGAGACTGCAACCTGGTGTGGAGTTGAGCTCCCCCTGCTGCTCTCTAATCACAGCCACAGACATCAATCCTATAAATCACGCAGCAGTAACACCATGAATTCTGTGGCACCTAGTGATGCATCTTCAATCGACCTCTCCATTCAATTCTTCCGTTCACTTGTTCTAAAAATAAAACAGGTGCATGCATAATTTCTGCTGCCTCAACACCATATTAAGAGCAAACACCACAGGGCACTGAAAGGTGAAGTCATGCATTTTGTGGCATACAAAGCAAAAAGGTGCAACTTAACAGGATGGGGTCAACTGACAGGAAATGTCCAAAACTGGACCATAACGGCACCAACCCCACCCTAACGTTAATTTGTCTAAAAAATTGAATGACTATAAAACTCTAAGATAAAAAAAATTCTAATCTGTGACTTAACCAATATCTCCAGCAATGCGAACTGCCAACACTAAGCATTACAATTACCGAACATGGCTGAGTAAAACAGAATCCAAAGCAAGACATGACAGCGAAAGTGCCTTTTATTTGGGACTGAGAACAACACACAAAAAAAGCAAACAGTGCCATCCGTACATTTTACTTTCACATATTTACCAATGTACGGTCATTTCTATGAAATAACCCAAACAGTTGAGCTTTAAATAAACTAGAAAAAAAGGATTTTGTGAATGCATGTGGTAGCGGTCAGGGTTAAAAAGGAGCATCCGCTGGACAGCATCAGATTTAATCGTCCTCATCGAAGTCCTTTTTGCCCTGGGGAGGTTTGGGTCCCCCTGCTGGTTTGGCCATGATGATCTGAAAGGAGAAAAGGTAGCGTTCAGTCAGTCATGTCAGTCCTCAATCAAGAGAAGTGAGATCAACGCAGCAGGCTGTGGGGCAATGAGGCAAGTTATCAACTTTGACACTAAAACATGCCTGTTTGAGTGTAACTAAATGAACTGCTTGAAGAATGTAACACCATGAACTATGTGTCAGTTTAGGTGCCATTAGGTTCCCCCCCCCCCCTTTTTCAGCAATTTCAACTGAAATATTTGCCACAGCACAAATACAAACACAGAAAAAAACCAAACTGTGCCCAAAATTATTTGCTGAAACTTTCAAATAATGACATATTTTCAAAGTAAAATAGTTGATTTAAATATCTCAGATACCAAGGAGGGCAATTTATGGTCATTAAGTATTCATGACCTCATACAGTGATAGAGGCTGCAAGAAGGAAAAATGCAATGAATGCTTTTAAAAAAATAAGATTAAATGGCCACGAGAAATAGACTGGTCTGGGATTTTCTTGAAGGTGGTGTAAATAAACTGAGACTTCTATATGGAAGTGAGGGAGTAGGCTGAGATCCAGAGACTTGTACAATGGCTTCACAGTCATTGGAGTACATCTTATTAGGAAAATGACCTTCAGACAACAAATCCACTTCAACCTCTGGAGCCCTGCATCTCATTTACATGGTCCCTTTATATACACAGTTATGTTCCATGCACCATTTTGTTTTTATTCTTCACTTGCCTGAGGACATCCACTACAATGAGAAGAGGGCATGCAGCATGCTACCAAACAACACGTATCGGTTTTGTGCAGGTTTAGACTTAGTGACACACCTGAGTGTGATTTAATCCCATTAGACTATCTGCTTCAGCTTTACAACATTTCTCTGCAGTGAGTTGTGTATCACACCCAGTATTAGTAGTGACAGGCAAAAGAACAAAACATTTCACAACTTCAGTGTCCCGTGAGCGAGTGAGTACATCCAAGTGAGTTTTCTGAGTCAAAAAACACACACATTCCAGGACCTACTGACAGAGAGGGTGTGTGTGTGTGTGTGCCCTCTAGTGGTGAGTTTCAAAATTATCAGGCGCTTCGTCCCAATCGTCCTTGTCCCAATGGCCTCTCTGCTTGGGAGCCTTGGGTCCCCCTGCAGCCTTAGCCATGATGATCTGCATCATATATACACACACACACTAACGTTAACTACCCGGATACTATTCATTCACATAGTCCCCCATAACACAGCACCTGCTGAATTTAACAAGAACATTAGCTTTATAACAAATTTAAAAAAAACAAAACAAAAAAACACTGCCTTGTGTGTATGAACCTGGTGAGAAAGAGGAAATGTTAAACCCAGATGTTTCATTAAGACAAAAAAAGTTTTGAATGTAAAGACCAGATTTGATGTGTTGTACCTGAATCTGCTACACGCCACAGATTTCAGCTCAAAAAGTTAAAACACTCGAGGTAAATTAAAATGATTGTGATTTTAGAATAAATTATCCAATTTATCAATGATGAAGAAAAAAAATAGCAAAGCAAAATACAGCTAATCATTTCTGTCTGCAGATTTCCACAGGCAGGGAGAGAAAGTCTGAAAGTAGGAGACGGATGCTTTGTTTTTGTTTTCTCTTCTCATAAAATTTGTTGAAGAAAAACACAAGGTACAATGTGAAGGCATTGAGACAACTCTCCACTTGTTGAATTCATACGCCAAAAGAAATAGGGAGCAGCTTATCACTTATCAGGTCATAACTGCTTCTTAAGCTGACTTAATCAGACATTAAGTTCAGTGAAAGACAAAAACTTGAATTCAGGTTTAAGCTGGTTGGCATGCTAACTCGTCTTTGACATGACGTCAGAACTGTTTACTTCTTGAATGTTTAAAATTTTAAATTCTTGCCATATCTTACACATTGTACCTTCAAAAGCATTCAATGTGCATGAATTGGAAGTTGCACATAACCTATTTCCTTCTTTGTGGCTACCTTTGCGTCACGAGTATTTATGTGTTTGAGTACACACCTGATCAACTCTCAGTACTGTGATGGCAGCGTTGGTGGCCAGTTTGATGCCCCAGTGTTTTACCAGGTAAGGCTCCACAATGCCACATTCAAGCATGTCCTTCACAGCGGGGCCTTCTCCCTAAAGACAACATCAAAAAAAAAAAAAAAAAAAAAAACACAAACAAGAATTTAATGGGTTGCTCTGTATTCAGGAAAACCGAAAACTAAAATTAATTTTTGTACTTGCACCCATTTGAACTATAATAGCCACAAACGTAACATAATAAAAGGCCACATATCAGAATGTTAAATGCCAGTAAGTACTGTATTTAAAATGTATTTTACATTTCAGACTGACAACACTCCAATGAAATCATAATCAAGTCATTAAGTTAATCTCATGTTCACATACACACCTCAATGTCAAAGCCTATGTTTTTGTTTCCCTCATGATGTGCAGAGTAGAGTTTAGAGATGAGCTCACTCCCCTTCACACCAGAGTTCTCAGCCAGCGCACGGGGCAAAGCCTCGAAGGCTTCAGCAAACTTTTTAATGGCATACTGATCCAGACCTGGGCAGGACTACAGAGAGGGGGTAAATAAATAAATAAATGTGTCTGCAGAAGGTGAAACAGTAAAGAAAAAAGGGCAACACCAAGAGGCATTAGTCTGAACCTGGTGCACTTCAGTTAATGTACTCAAATCTACATACCTCTCCATATGAGGTGAGCTGTTTGGCCAGCTCAATTTCAGTGGCTCCTGCTCCAGGTACCAGTCGTTTGTCCTATACATGGAGAATTAGACACAAACTGTAAGGTTGTGCGGGTCAAACAGTAGATTAAAGAGTTGCACTTAAATACTAAGACTCTGCAGGCATTAGCAATGTGGCATATTTCTCTTCTCTGCGAACAAAAAATAATACCATTTTTTGACAGATTTTTTTTTTTTTATTACCACAGCTGCAAAAAAAAAAAAATCCTACAGTGAAGTATTATGTCGACTTACCCTGACCAGAACCTTGAAGGTGTTGACTCCATCATCTATAGCCCTTTCAATGTCATCCATCAGGTTGTCAGTGGAACCTCTTATCACCACCGTTGAGATGGCACCGTCCTCTTTCTCTGTTCAATCAATCAAGACCGAACAACATGTTAAGCCTAAAACTCAAGACGGAGCAAAGACCATGTTTAAAATGAAGACTCATAAGAGTGATTTACCATGTTTGAAGACCACCACCTGAGTGTCCCCCACCTCTGTCAGGTACACACTGTCACAGTGACCCATCTCCTCTGGAGTTGGCGCCGTCTAGTGAAGCAGAAATGAATCATCATACATGATGTAATGGTCCCTTTTATTATGGTTCAAATACCTGATCTGAATGAAACATGACACTCACCATCCTGGGCAGTGCTACAGCTCCCACAGTCTTGCATAACCTCCTGAGGTCCCACTTTGAGTTAAGCCTAATGGGGAAGAGGAGAATTTAGGGCTGGGATGTACACAGTACACACCACAATAGTAATAATTCTGTAGATTATTATTATTATTATTATTATTATGTAGATATCATGTGTGTATTTTTTGTAAAAAAATAAAAATAAAAAATACACACATGATAATGACAGTTATATTTGATAATATCCCCAGACGTTTATTATGAGGAAAGATGAAAGACATCACACTGGTGGTGGTTTTAATCAAATAATCTTATACTATTTTTTTTTCCAGCACTGGAAGGAACATTATTGTATGTATTTTGCATACTGAAATCTGTCTCTCTTTTTGATGACAAATCTTTTATTTAAAAAAGGTATACGGAAAATGACATCCATTGTAAATGTGATCATTTTAGATAGAGACCCATCTATGTAAAACCTGCACATTTACCATACTATCCTGAACTAATGTCAGTCACATAAGGTGGAGGTATGCGTGTAGGTCACTTTGCAACAACAACGCCAATACCACTAATAGCCCTCTCTCATGTTAGCCCATTTGGATCACACTATGTGCTTTTGGTAATTACTATCTCTGATCACTTGATAATTGATAACACTTAATTTCTTACCTGACCACCATGAGCTGATACTTGTTGGCGTAGTGCAGCGCCATGTCAGCCACTTTTCCTCCAGTTACCACCACGTTGGCACCAGCCTCCTTGATGGCCTTCACCTGAGCCTCCATCATATCCTCCTCTCCCTTACTGAAGTCCATGAGCTCCTGTGCGTTATTTATCAGCACTGTGCCCTACGCGATAGATAAGTCTATTGTTAGCACCAAGATCGGTACCTTCACACAACTTTATAAAGCCCAGACAACAGGCCCTTTTCACAGCAGACATTTTGACTTGTCATAGTAGGAAAAGCACAGGCGTTACTATTAACATTAATAACGGATCCATGTTTTTCAAAACATCCCAGTAACTGAAACAGAAAAAAACCCTAAAACACTTTTCTAAATTTGACATTTTCCTGAATAGTAGTTAACAAATGTAGCATTAATAAAATGTCACAATCTTTTCTGCAATTACAAAATTACCACTTGTGTCTCTTCTCTTTGGAGAGGTGAAAAAGATTCAGAACTTTTAGCCCATTATTTTAGGCCAAATGTGAAATGTGTCATATTTAAAACTGACCCAAAAGTAATAGGAGAAAAAAATAAATACAAAACACACATTACCTTGGTCTCCGTCACGGTGCAGTCAAAAGGGCAGGAGAAGACAGCGATCTTGGCATCTTTAACTGATGTGATGTCACCCTCTGCCTCCTTCTTAAAAACCATGCCATGCAGCATGGAGGATGATGTCACCCCACAACCCTGAAAACACCACAGACATTAACTTAGAGGCAAACAACACTCACACACAAAGAGAGGCAAAACATATTCAGATGATAATGCTACTCACCAAAATCTTGCATACTCTGACATTATCAACATTAAAATTGCCAGACTGTGGGAAGATGGACACTGTAGCACAAACCAGTAAAGAAAAGAAAGTCAGAGAAATTAAAAATGAATACTAACAAATTATGTTTGACAGCTGTTTGCCCTAGGCTGGTATCAGCTGTCTGGATTGCTGACTCACCACAGGCCTGTGCGATGAGGTTGGCGAGGAAGTCTTCGTGGCCGTACTGTTTACTGATGACTGCCGTACGGATGAGAGATGTCGCCTCTTTAACATCATGAAGGTTGTTGGCTGAGGAACATACGCAGTCTGGCAGGATCTCCAGAGCCTTTTTACATGCTTTGTCATAGCCTTCAATCACCTGCGGCAGAGAGGAAAGGAGACACTGAGCAACTGCAGTGATTCACTTCTTTGGGATGCTAAAATGTATGTACAGGACATTTGTGTTGTTTTTCCACAAGTGTAACGCTTACTCAAGTTTCAATAAGAAAATTATGATAATCAGTGACTACAATTTGTTTACCTCTGACACAGAGAGACCCATCCTGAGCAGCTCTTCAGCCAGCTCCAGCAGAGCTCCAGCGAACACCAGGACAAAATTTGTACCGTCTCCAACCTCCTGCTCTTGCATGTGGGAGGCCATCACGATCATTTTGGCTGCTGGGTGCTGCACCTATAAAACAAAGTGTTGTTCACAAAAACTGTTAAATTGACTCCTTTATAAATAATTTCCTGTACACAGTGTGTTGCACAAGAAATTAAGGTTTCCTCACCTCCAACTCTCTGAGAATTGTTGCGGCGTCATTGGTGACAAACAGCTTCTCCAAGTGGTTGATGACCATCTTGTTCATACCTGAAAGGTCACAATGTCACCATTTAGCCAGCACCAATTTTGTAATGAGAGGTAGAAACACAAACAAGACAAGACTTACAAATACAAATCTCTCTTAGTGTAGGAGGTGACTGCTTACCGTTTGGTCCATAAGCGGTGCGTGTTGTCTGAGAAAGCTCCTTACAGGCTCTGATGTTACGATAGACTGCCTCTTCAAGCCCTGAATAGTGCTGCATCAGAGAATAAAATAATAACACGTGACTTTACAAGAGAGGTGCATTACATTGGTACTCCAAATACTACTACTGTCAAATAACTAATGGGAAACAAACAGTATAAAAAGAATTTCATGGAAATGGGGGTGTAATCATTATTTTAGACAATAATGTAGGCAAACGATAAACGTAAGAGTTGAATTAAACTAAGCTAACCCAAAACAGGAAGCATCAGCATCAATGAGCAGCCACGGACAAAGCCTCGGCTCTGACAGTTAACTAAGGGTGTGACTGCTAGTTATCACTGCAGCTACAACACTGCAGTCATATACAGCATGTTTACGTGCTAGAAAGAGCAGTGAAAAAAACGCAGAACCTAGCCTTAGGTCTATCACAACAGCCCCGGGTCCAGCAGTAGCTCGGAGCGGCCTGGCTGCCTTCTAGAAATCTCCCACATGACAGTGAATGAGTGTGCTAACTCCGGGGCTAACGCTAGCTAGCATGCTAGTTCACAAGCAAACACTCAAAACTACCCAACTACTCCAAAACACTGACTAAACCTTACCTTGGCGCCATCCTTCAACATCTGGGCAAAGCCCGGCGCTTTGGGTACATGGAGAGCCATTTTCCGATGTTTATCTGCCCCGGTATCCTAGAGAAGGTAGCCGCGGCGTGGGTTCAGCTCTGGGTACAAAGGCGGAGAGACCGAGGAGGAGCGATTTCAGCAAGGCGTGGAGCGGAGGACGGGTAACAACAAGGGACAAAACTGAGCGATTCTCATTTCACCTGCTGCGTCACGTCACGACTGTTGCCTTTATGGGTTATATGGTTATACATAAAGATAGGCAATCGTAACATTCAGCAAATAGTACCTCCTTACTAATAAAGTAAAGGAGCTCCTGCTAGCCACTTTTGTCGCAGACTTAATGGAGACAAAACTCAATGGAGACTTAACGTGTTAATAGTTTATTCTGTGAATTGTAACCAGAGACAATAATACACCTGTTCTGGCAATGTCCTCTCTCTAGCAGATTCTGGAAAGATTTGTCTCAATATATTATTGGTAACACTGACTCTGAATTTTCTCTTTGTTGGAAAAATCTACTTTTGTTTGTTTGTCTTTCACAATAACAGTAACATAAAACAGAAAGAATTATTCCTAATGAATCTTTTGATCGTTTCATATCCACAAAGCCAACTTTAATCAGTCCAAACCTTTATTTATAGACTTTGAAAAGGAATCTGAGCACTGCATTAATAACATTTCTGATTCCAAAAATAAGAAAGCTATGAAAACGCTTCATTTGTTCTTTGTTTAAAACTCTCTCTGGCTCTATTCATGTCATCTGTATTTGTTTTAACGACTATTCTTGTCCGTGTTCATTGTCTTTGCTAATAAAGTAGGCCTATATAAAAAAGGATAATATGGCTATATATCCCCCACCAAAAATCTTTTCTTTATTTATTTGTAAAATCATTTAAAATCAGGAAAGATAAATTATCTATAAAATATAGTAATAAAATTAAAGCTGCAAGCAGCGTTGGGCGGGCCCTCGCACTTTTAAGCGCGTCCGCGCGTGAGCCGGCCGAGTTGCATATTCTGGAGCTCTGCCGGTGCGGCTGTGAATTTCCTACGCGGTTCCGACGCCGCATGAAGGTGTTATATGTCACTTCCTGTGTCCCCTATGTGGAGCTACATAGCACTTGCCGCTATGAATATAAATCGGCATTGGTGTGTAGATGTCTGCGGGGTGGGAGAGTTAACAAGCACGTAAAGTTTGTTTCAGATGTGAGCATGTACACTGAACAATAATGTACCCAAACAATAAAATAAAATCCTTTTATATTTCCCTGCCTTGTTGTTTATGTGTACATACAGAGGAAGAATGTGAGAACAGCACACATTTCATCTTTACTGTGTGTTAGAGCATGGGAGAACAGTGGATACTTTTAATACAGCCCACACCCCTAATACTGTGTAACTAT